>NC_084636.1:1807573-1935073 GCF_033978795.1 Nerophis ophidion | reverse complement strand
GCCTGCTGCAAGAGTGATGGACACTTACTGCATGCTGCAAGAGTGATGGACACTTACTGCCTGCTGCAAGAGTGATGGACACTTACTGCATGCTGTAAGAGTGATGGACACTTACTGCATGCTGCAAGAGTGATGGACACTTACTGCATGCTGCAAGAGTGATGGACACTTACTGCCTGCTGCAAGAGTGATGGACACTTACTGCATGCTGCAAGAGTGATGGACACTTACTGCATGCTGCAAGAGTGATGGACACTTACTGCCTGCTGCAAGAGTGATGGACACTTACTGCCTGCTGCAAGAGTGATGGACACTTACTGCATGCTGCAAGAGTGATGGACACTTACTGCATGCTGCAAGAGTGATGGACACTTACTGCCTGCTGCAAGAGTGATGGACACTTACTGCATGCTGCAAGAGTGATGGACACTTACTGCATGCTGTAAGAGTGATGGACACTTACTGCATGCTGCAAGAGTGATGGACACTTACTGCATGCTGCAAGAGTGATGGACACTTACTGCATGCTGCAAGAGTGATGGACACTTACTGCCTGCTGCAAGAGTGATGGACACTTACTGCCTGCTGCAAGAGTGATGGACACTTACTGCATGCTGCAAGAGTGATGGACACTTACTGCATGCTGCAAGAGTGATGGACACTTACTGCATGCTGCAAGAGTGATGGACACTTACTGCATGCTGCAAGAGTGATGGACACTTACTGCATGCTGCAAGAGTGATGGACACTTACTGCATGCTGCAAGAGTGATGGACACTTACTGCATGCTGCAAGAGTGATGGACACTTACTGCCTGCTGCAAGAGTGATGGACACTTACTGCCTGCTGCAAGAGTGATGGACACTTACTGCATGCTGCAAGAGTGATGGACACTTACTGCATGCTGCAAGAGTGATGGACACTTACTGCCTGCTGCAAGAGTGATGGACACTTACTGCCTGCTGCAAGAGTGATGGACACTTACTGCATGCTGCAAGAGTGATGGACACTTACTGCATGCTGCAAGAGTGATGGACACTTACTGCATGCTGCAAGAGTGATGGACACTTACTGCCTGCTGCAAGAGTGATGGACACTTACTGCATGCTGCAAGAGTGATGGACACTTACTGCATGCTGCAAGAGTGATGGACACTTACTGCCTGCTGCAAGAGTGATGGACACTTACTGCATGCTGCAAGAGTGATGGACACTTACTGCATGCTGCAAGAGTGATGGACACTTACTGCATGCTGCAAGAGTGATGGACACTTACTGCATGCTGCAAGAGTGATGGACACTTACTGCCTGCTGCAAGAGTGATGGACACTTACTGCATGCTGCAAGAGTGATGGACACTTACTGCATGCTGCAAGAGTGATGGACACTTACTGCCTGCTGCAAGAGTGATGGACACTTACTGCCTGCTGCAAGAGTGATGGACACTTACTGCATGCTGCAAGAGTGATGGACACTTACTGCATGCTGCAAGAGTGATGGACACTTACTGCATGCTGCAAGAGTGATGGACACTTACTGCATGCTGCAAGAGTGATGGACACTTACTGCCTGCTGCAAGAGTGATGGACACTTACTGCCTGCTGCAAGAGTGATGGACACTTACTGCATGCTGCAAGAGTGATGGACACTTACTGCCTGCTGCAAGAGTGATGGACACTTACTGCATGCTGCAAGAGTGATGGACACTTACTGCCTGCTGCAAGAGTGATGGACACTTACTGCATGCTGCAAGAGTGATGGACACTTACTGCCTGCTGCAAGAGTGATGGACACTTACTGCATGCTGCAAGAGTGATGGACACTTACTGCATGCTGCAAGAGTGATGGACACTTACTGCATGCTGCAAGAGTGATGGACACTTACTGCCTGCTGCAAGAGTGATGGACACTTACTGCCTGCTGCAAGAGTGATGGACACTTACTGCCTGCTGCAAGAGTGATGGACACTTACTGCATGCTGCAAGAGTGATGGACACTTACTGCATGCTGCAAGAGTGATGGACACTTACTGCATGCTGCAAGAGTGATGGACACTTACTGCATGCTGCAAGAGTGATGGACACTTACTGCCTGCTGCAAGAGTGATGGACACTTACTGCATGCTGCAAGAGTGATGGACACTTACTGCATGCTGCAAGAGTGATGGACACTTACTGCCTGCTGCAAGAGTGATGGACACTTACTGCCTGCTGCAAGAGTGATGGACACTTACTGCATGCTGCAAGAGTGATGGACACTTACTGCCTGCTGCAAGAGTGATGGACACTTACTGCATGCTGCAAGAGTGATGGACACTTACTGCCTGCTGCAAGAGTGATGGACACTTACTGCATGCTGCAAGAGTGATGGACACTTACTGCCTGCTGCAAGAGTGATGGACACTTACTGCATGCTGCAAGAGTGATGGACACTTACTGCATGCTGCAAGAGTGATGGACACTTACTGCATGCTGCAAGAGTGATGGACACTTACTGCCTGCTGCAAGAGTGATGGACACTTACTGCCTGCTGCAAGAGTGATGGACACTTACTGCATGCTGCAAGAGTGATGGACACTTACTGCATGCTGCAAGAGTGATGGACACTTACTGCATGCTGCAAGAGTGATGGACACTTACTGCCTGTTGCAAGAGTGATGGACACTTACTGCATGCTGCAAGAGTGATGGACACTTACTGCATGCTGCAAGAGTGATGGACACTTACTGCCTGCTGCAAGAGTGATGGACACTTACTGCCTGCTGCAAGAGTGATGGACACTTACTGCATGCTGCAAGAGTGATGGACACTTACTGCCTGCTGCAAGAGTGATGGACACTTACTGCATGCTGCAAGAGTGATGGACACTTACTGCCTGCTGCAAGAGTGATGGACACTTACTGCATGCTGCAAGAGTGATGGACACTTACTGCCTGCTGCAAGAGTGATGGACACTTACTGCATGCTGCAAGAGTGATGGACACTTACTGCCTGCTGCAAGAGTGATGGACACTTACTGCATGCTGCAAGAGTGATGGACACTTACTGCATGCTGCAAGAGTGATGGACACTTACTGCCTGCTGCAAGAGTGATGGACACTTACTGCCTGCTGCAAGAGTGATGGACACTTACTGCCTGCTGCAAGAGTGATGGACACTTACTGCATGCTGCAAGAGTGATGGACACTTACTGCCTGCTGCAAGAGTGATGGACACTTACTGCCTGCTGCAAGAGTGATGGACACTTACTGCCTGCTGCAAGAGTGATGGACACTTACTGCCTGCTGCAAGAGTGATGGACACTTACTGCATGCTGCAAGAGTGATGGACACTTACTGCATGCTGCAAGAGTGATGGACACTTACTGCATGCTGCAAGAGTGATGGACACTTACTGCATGCTGCAAGAGTGATGGACACTTACTGCATGCTGCAAGAGTGATGGACACTTACTGCATGCTGCAAGAGTGATGGACACTTACTGCATGCTGCAAGAGTGATGGACACTTACTGCATGCTGCAAGAGTGATGGACACTTACTGCATGCTGCAAGAGTGATGGACACTTACTGCCTGCTGCAAGAGTGATGGACACTTACTGCCTGCTGCAAGAGTGATGGACACTTACTGCATGCTGCAAGAGTGATGGACACTTACTGCATGCTGCAAGAGTGATGGACACTTACTGCATGCTGCAAGAGTGATGGACACTTACTGCATGCTGCAAGAGTGATGGACACTTACTGCATGCTGCAAGAGTGATGGACACTTACTGCCTGCTGCAAGAGTGATGGACACTTACTGCATGCTGCAAGAGTGATGGACACTTACTGCCTGCTGCAAGAGTGATGGACACTTACTGCATGCTGCAAGAGTGATGGACACTTACTGCATGCTGCAAGAGTCGACATCTCGGACCACAGTGGGACTTTTCAGCCTTTGGAGGGATGAGACAGGAAAAAAGTCACAGTTGGAGTTTGCGCACTCAGGAACTAAGTATACTTCTTGGAGTGTACTTAAGTAAATGTTTGCAGCGGACCACCATGATGACGACACCTTTTCCACGGCCCACTTTACAGGCGTATTAAAGCTTTACTGTGGGCTTTTTAGCACCTTGCAGCTGTGCTCAGCAACACTTTTACTAGCTGACTTCCAAATATACTAAAATTAAACAAACTAATATTATTTGACTTATATTGTGCACATTTATATAAGTACTTCATTTTATTTGGCCCTGGAAATAATATGCATCAATAAAGTACCGTAACTTTTTGTACTAAATGTATTCTTTCTTTCTATTTTGGGAGAAAAATATATATATGTACTCCATGCAATCGCAAATTATGTTCCCTTAATTGTTTAATTATGCAAAAACATATGATCAAACATTCCAACCATTTTTTGAATAGAAATAAATACTAATAATAGTGATTTATTATCCATCAAAGTGTGCAATGTAAAAGTAGCAATAGATTGTGACATTTACTGTGTTTTTTACAGCATTTTTCTCTAAATGAAAAAAACAACAACTTTTTTTACTGTAATAAACTGTGGTGCCATTTTGGCATTTACAGTAATACACAGTAAAAAAACCAAAAAACTAAATAAAACTGGCAGCTAAGGTGCCAAAATGTTACTGTAAAATTAAACGTTTTTTTTAGTTTACAGTAAAAAAAGCAAATGTAAATTTTACAGAAATATTCTGCATTTTTTAACCATAAAAACAGCAGTACTGTTTTTCCACTTACAGTAATATACACGACATTTTGAGCTGAAATGATTGCAATTTGTTGTCCATCCATCCATCCATCTTCTTCCGCTTATCCGAGGTCGGGTCGCGGGGGCAGCAGCCTAAGCAGGGAAACCCAGACTTCCCTCTCCCCAGCCACTTCGTCTAGCTCTTCCCGGGGGATCCCGAGGCGTTCCCAGGCCAGCCGGGAGACATAGTCTTTCCAACGTGTCCTGGGTCTTCCCCGTGGCCTCCTACCGGTTGGACGTGCCCTAAACACCTCCCTAGGGAGGCGTTCGAGTGGTATCCTGACCAGATGCCCGAACCACCTCATCTGGCTCCTCTCCATGTGGAGGAGCAGTGGCTTTACTTTGAGCTCCTCCTGGATGGCAGAGCTTCTCACCCTATCTCTAAGGGAGAGCCCCGCCACCCGGCGGAGGAAACTCATTTGGGCCGCTTGTACCCGTGATCTTATCCTTTCGGTCATGACCCAAAGCTCATGACCATAGGTGAGGATGGGAACGTAGATCGACCGGTAAATTGAGAGCTTTGCCTTCCGGCTCAGCTCCTTCTTCACCACAACAGATCGGTACAACGTCCGCATTACTGAAGACGCAGCACGATCCACTCTTCCCCCACTCGTGAACAAGACTCCTAGGTACTTGAACTCCTCCACTTGGGGCAGGGTCTCCTCCCCAACCCGGAGATGGCACTCCACCCTTTTCCGGGCGAGAACCATGGACTCGGACTTGGAGGTGCTGATTCTCATTCCGGTCGCTTCACACTCGGCTGCGAACCGATCCAGTGAGAGCTGAAGATCCCGGCCAGATGAAGCCATCAGGACCACATCATCTGCAAAAAGCAGAGACCTAATCCTGCAGCCACCAAACCGGAACCCCTCAACGCCTTGACTGCGCCTAGAAATTCTGTCCATAAAAGTTATGAACAGAATCGGTGACAAAGGAGTCCAACCCTCACTGGAAACGTGTCCGACTTACTGCCGGCAATGCGGACCAAGCTCTGGCACTGATCATACAGGGAGCGGACCGCCACAATAAGACAGTCCGATACCCCATACTCTCTGAGCACTCCCCACAGGACTTCCCGAGGGACACGGTCCAATGCCTTCTCCAAGTCCACAAAGCACATGTAGACTGGTTGGGCAAACTCCCATGCACACTCAAGGACCCTGCCCAGAGTATAGAGCTGGTCCACAGTTCTACGACCAGGACGAAAACCACACTGTTCCTCCTGAATCCGAGGTTCGACTATCCGACGTAGCCTCCTCTCCAGTACACCTGAATAAACCTTACCGGGAAGGCTGAGGAGTGTGATCCCACGATAGTTGGAACACACCCTCCGGTCCCCCTTCTTAAAGAGAGGAACCACCACCCCGGTCTGCCAATCCAGAGGTACCGCCCCCGATGTCCACGCGATGCTGCAGAGTCTTGTCAACCAAGACAGCCCCACAGCATCCAGAGCCTTAAGGAACTCCGGGCGGATCTCGAACACCCCCGGGGCCTTGCCACCGAGGAGCTTTTTAACTACCTCAGCGACCTCAGCCCCAGAAATAGGAGAGTCCACTACAGATTCCCCAGGCACTGCTTCCTCAAAGAAAGACGTGTTGGTGGGATTGAGGAGGTCTTCGAAGTATTCCTTCCACCTATCCACAACATCCGCAGTCGAGGTCAGCAGAACACCATCCGCACCATACACGGTGTTGATAGTGCACTGCTTCCCCTTCCTGAGGCGCCGTATGGTGGTCCAGAATCGCTTCGAAGCCGTCCAGAAGTCGTTTTCCATGGCTTCCCCGAACTCCTCCCATGTCCGAGTTTTTGCCTCAGCGACCGCTGAAGCCGCACACCGCTTGGCCTGTCGGTACCTGTCCACTGCCTCCGGAGTCCTATGAGCCAAAAGAACCCGATAGGACTCCTTCTTCAGCTTGACGGCATCCCTCACTGCTGGTGTCCACCAAGGGGTTTTAGGATTGCCGCCCCGACAGGCACCAACTACCTTGCGGCCACAGCTCCAATCTGCCGCCTCGACAATAGAGGTGCGGAACATGGTCCACTCGGACTCAATGTCCAGCACCTCCCTCGTGACATGTTCAAAGTTCTTCCGGAGGTGGGAATTGAAACTTTGTCTGACAGGAGACTCTGCCAGACGTTCCCAGCAGACCCTCACAATGCGTTTGGGCCTCCCAGGTCGGTCCGGCATCCTCCCCCACCATCGCAGCCAACTCACCACCAGGTGGTGATCGGTAGAAAGCTCCGCCCCTCTCTTCACCCGAGTGTCCAAAACATAAGGCCGCAAATCCGATGACACAACTACAAAGTCAATCATGGAACTGCGGCCTAGGGTGTCCTGGTGCCAAGTGCACATATGGACAACCTTATGTTTGAACATGGTGTTTGTTATGGACAATCCGTGACGAGCACAGAAGTCCAATAACAAAACACCACTCGGGTTTTGATCCGGGCGACCATTCTTCCCAATCACGCCTCTCCAGGTTTCACTGTCGTTGCCAACATGAGCGTTGAAGTCTCCCAGTAGGACAAGGGAATCACCCGGGGGAGCACTTTCCAGTACTCCCTCGAGTGTACCCAAAAAGGGTGGGTATTCTGAACAGTCAGGACCCGTCAGGACCCGTCCCCCCACCCGAAGGCGGAGGGAGGCTACCCTTTCGTCCACTGGGTTGAACTCAAACGTACAGGCTTCAAGCCGGGGGGCAACAAGAATTGCCACCCCAGCCCGTCGCCTCTCACTGTCGGCAACGCCAGAGTGGAAGAGGGTCCAGTCCCTCTCGAGAGAAGTGGTTCCAGAGCCCTTGCTGTGCGTCGAGGTGAGTCCGACTATATCCAGCCGGAACTTCTCTACCTCGCGCACTAGCTCAGGCTCTTTCCCCCCCAGTGAGGTGACGTTCCACGTCCCAAGAGCTAGCTTCTGTAGCCGAGGATCGGACCGCCAAGTGCCCTGTCGCCCAGCTCACAATGCACCCGACCTCTATGGCCCCTGCTATGGGTGGTGAGCCCATTGGAGGGGTGACCCACGTTGCCTCTTCGGGCTGTGCCCGGCCGGGCCCCATGTGCAATTTGTTGTATTTTTTTTTTTTTAAATATTAAAAAAAAAAAAAAATGCAATTTGTTGTATTTTTTTTAATATTTTGGTTTAAAAAATGTACAAATAAAGTGCATTAAATAGTGACTTATTATCCATCGAAGTGTGCGATGTAAAAGTAGCAATAGATTGTGACATTTACTGTGTTTTTTACAGCATTTTTCTCTAAATGGAAAAAAAGACAACTTTTTTTACTGTAATAAACTGTGGTGCTGTTTTGGAATTAACAGTAATACACGGTAAAAAAAACAAAAAAAAACTGGCAGCTCAGGTGCCAAAATGTTACTGTAAAATTACATTTTTTTTAGTTTACAGTAAAAAAAACTAATGTAAATTTTACTGTAATATTCTGCATTTGTTAACCATAAAAACAGCAGTACTGTTTTTCCACTTACAGTAATATACACGACATTTTGAGCTGAAATGATTGCAATTTGCCGTATTTAAAAAAAAATATTTTGGTTTAAGAAAATGTAAAAAATAAAGTCCATTAAATAGTGATTTATTATCTATCAAAGTGTGCAATGTAAAAGTAACTATAGATTTTATGGTCAAATTGTGACATTTACTGTGTTTTTTACAGCATTTTTCTCTAAACGGAAAAAAAGACAACTTTTTTAACTGTAATAAACTGTGGTGCCATTTTGGCATTTACAGTAATACACGGTAAAAAAACAAAAAACAAAATAAAATTGGCAGCTCAGGTGCTAAAATGTTACTGTAAAATTAAATATTTTTTAGTTTACAGTATTCTGCCTTTTTTAACCATAAAAACAGCAGCACTGTTTTTCCACTTACAGTAATATACACGACATTTTCAGCTGAAATGATTGCAATTTGCCGTATTTTTTTTCACATTTTAGTTTAAAAAAAAAAAAGTACAAATAAAATGCATAAAAAAATTGTGTAATAATAGCATTCACTCTGGGGCCACACATAAATGCGATGTGGCCCATGAATTGATTAACGTGGAAAACTTATTGGGGTGTTAGCATTTAGTGGTCAATTGTACGGAATATGTACTGTACTGTGCTATCTACTAATACAAGTTTCAATCAATCAATCAACGACGTTGACACTTCTGTATTATTATGTGTTGTACAAACTCCTTGCCAATAAAGTTCCTTTTTTGAGTAGAAAAAAAAGACAAAAGTTGATAAAATGACTTTCTACACACAAAACAAGGGAAATGTTCAACACATTTTCCCTTTGTGTTCAAGTGTGAATGGGCGAGATTTAGAGGGCGTGTTTGCACGGAGAGGGGCGTGTCCTGTAGTGAGTGGGCGTGTCTGAGCCGCAGCAGGCCTATAAAGCGGCTGCCATTGAACACTCACCACATTCCTCCACCGACTCTCCAGCCTCCTTTCCCCGGAAAAGAGGCACCTATCCCGGGCACACAGCAGCACGACAGGTCGGTGACATGGCGGCCAGCGCGACCATCCTGCCGTCCTTCTCCACCTTCGCCCTGCAGAAGGAGAAAAGTCTGCAAGAAGTAAGTAACCTGATCCGCTCCTTCCTTCTTGACGTTGTCCGCCTGCCTAACTCGCGCTCCGGCTGCAGGTGTGGCGGGACCAGGTGAGCTGCGGGCTCCAGAGAGACGACGAGGACCTGGACACCTTCCTGGACCTGGACTTTATCCTGGCCCACAGCGTCATGAGGGCGGACGGAGCCGCGGCGGACTCGTACCGGACTCAGGACTTCCAGCAGCCGGACTACGCGTCCGTGCCGGACCTGAACGCCGCCCCTCCGCCGCCGTACAGCAGCCTGATGGCGGAGCTGCTCCGCCCCGACGCGGACGTCTGCGGCTTCGGCGTCCAAGGCAGGTTCCTGGTCGGCGCCTGCCCGCAGGACTCATTCCCCGCGCAGACGCCGTGCGTCAAGGTGGAGCCCACCTCCGCGGACTCTTACGGCCCGGTGCTGGGCGTGGTCCCGCACACCTGCAGCAAGGTGAAGCAGGAGGGCGGAGCCACGTGCATGCGAGCCTGGGAGCCGCAGCCGCGCCTGGCCAGCTCGCCGCAGGGCAGCCTGACGCCCCCCCTCAGCCCGGACCACCACGCACACGCCGCGTGCACGCGCACCTTCCCGCAGAGCTTCAACCATCATCAGCACCACCATCATCATCATCATCAGCATCAGCATCCATCCTTCCCGCTGCACTTCGACCCCCATCACCACTTTCCCGCCATGTTCGCCGAGGACGTGCACGCGCATCTGCAGCAGACTTCCGGCCAGCGCCTGCTGCTCACGCCGCCCTCGTCCCCGCTGGACGTGATGATGGACGCCAACAAGCCGCGGCGGGGGCGGCGCTCCTGGCCCCGGAAGCGCGCGGCCTCGCACACCTGCACGTTCGCGGGCTGCCAGAAGACTTACACCAAGAGCTCGCACCTTAAGGCGCACCTGCGCACGCACACAGGTAAGAAGCGCGTGCACGCCGCCTTAGTTTGTGTGTCTGTGTGTGTGACGTCACTGACCTCCGTGTCTCCTCCTCGCAGGTGAGAAGCCCTACCACTGCACGTGGGAGGGATGCGGGTGGAAGTTCGCGCGCTCCGACGAGCTGACTCGTCACTTCCGGAAGCACACCGGACATCGGCCCTTCCAGTGTCACCTGTGCGAGCGCGCCTTCTCCAGGTCGGACCACCTGGCCCTGCACATGAAGAGACACCTGTGAGGGGGGCGTGGCTCCAGGTCTGACCACATGAAGAGACACCTGTGAGGGGGGGCGTGGCCTCCCACGAACAATGCGGGGGGAAAAGGGGCAAGAATGTAGCTGGTTCTACTGCACCGTCATGGCGGGAAACATGCACCTGTCCACGCCCGCGTCCAGACAACGTTTTCCCACCGAAACCGCTGCAAACCTTTGATAGAATGTAAAGAGATTATTTTATTGTACATAATAAACTAAAAGACACCATCGTCACGTCTCCTGTCTGTGTCCTCCCCCGCCCCGCCCACTGGTCACATGACTAATGTCGTCAGCACGTGCTCGCTGCGCGACATGTAAACATGCTGATGACGTCACAGGCGAGGACCCCGGCAGGAAAGAGGAAGTGGTCCTGCGCGTTCACTCAGGCGACGCGAGAACAGATACTCGTCGCCATGGCAACCCGCAAACCCCGCCTCCCTCTGATAGAAGCTTCCTGTCAATCACGCCTGACCTTTGACCTGCTATTGTTCTCGTCCCATTGTTCGTGACTAATCGTTTTTGGTCAGGCAACACTATGGACTACTGTTTGTGGGAGGACACCGCCCCCTGCTGGCCTGGCACAACACTGACAGGAACTTCTGGACAATATGCAGTCAAGTTGTGTAAATGCTAAATAAAAAAATACAACAAATCCTTTTCAACTTATATTCAATTGAATAGACTGCAAAGACATTTCATCTTCACACTGACAAACTTATTTTTTGTAAAAATAGAATGTAATGGCAGCAACACATTGCAAAAAAAGCTTTTTTTACCAGTGTGTTACATGGCCTTTAATTTGAACACTCAGTAAAGGTTTGGGAACTGAGGAGACACATTTTCGAAGTGGAATTATTTCCCATTCTTGCTTGATGTACAGCTTAAGTCAGTGGTTCTCAACCTTTTTTCAGTGATGTACCTCCTGTGAACATTTTTTAAATTCAAGTACCCCCTAATCAGAGCAAAGCATTTCTGGTTGCAAAAAAGCACTATGTCATCCGTTTCTGATTTATTAAATTGTATAACAGTGCAAAATATTGCTCATTTGTAGTGGTCTTTGTTGAACTATTTGGAAAAAAAGATATAAAAATAACTAAAAACTTGTTGAAAAATAAACAAGTGGTTCAATGATAAATGCAGATTTCTCCACATAGAAGTAATCATCAACTTAAAGTGTCCTCTTTGGGGATTGTAATAGAGATCCATCTGGATTCATCAACTTCATTCTAAACATTTCTTCACAAAAAAAGAAATCTTTAACATCAATATTTATGGAACATGTCCACAAAAAATCTAGCTGTCAACACTGAATATTGCATTGTTGCATTTCTTTTCACACTTTATGAACTTACATTCATATTTTGTTGAAGTTTTATTCATCCATCCATTCCATCCATTTTCTACCGCTTATTCCCTTTTGGGGTCACGAGGGGCGCTGGAGCCTATCTCAGCTACAATCGGGCGGAAGGCGGTGTACACCCTGGACAAGTCGCCACCTCATCGCAGGGCCAAATATTATTCAATAAATATATTTATAAGGGTTTTTGTAATTGTTATTTTTAGAATATTTAGAAAAAATCTGATGTACTCCTTGGCATACCTTCAAGTACCCCCAGGGGTACCCGTACCCCCATTTGAGAACCACTGGGTTAAGTTGTTCAACAGTCTCCCGCCTCATATTTTAGCCTTCACACGTTTTCAATGTCTGGACTACAGGAAGGCCAGCCTAGTACCGGTACTCTTTTACTATGAAGCCACGCTGTTGGAACGCCTGGCTTGGCATTGTCTTGCTGAAATAATTCAATGGGAATTTCTGGAATTTTTTAAATAAAGATAATAGCACGATTATTAAAGATGATTTGAGTGGGTTGGTGTTGGAATTTTTGCATCGGTTGAGAAATGTTGACAAAAAGTAACATTTTGTAATTGAAAATTGGTATTTTGGAATTCCAGGGATTTTGTGAAAACTGGGAATTTGTATGAAAAAAAAATTGAAAATGGTAGTTTGATCATCCAGGATGAGTGGTGAAAGTGGAACAGTTCGAATTGAGTGAGAAATGTGGGAATTGTGCAAGTTTGAAAATCAGTCCTATTCATTCTCGATGGGTCAAATATTTGGGGGAACCGGGAATTCTGGGTAATGTGGAGTATTTGGTTAACATATTTTTTTTAGGAAGCCTGAGATTTTGTTTTTGGGCGGTGGAATTGTAATAAATGGATGAGTTTTTGGTGTAATATGCATTTTGGATAGCCCTGAACTGGTGATTTAGGGATATTTAAGTCAACATTGATTGATTGAATAAACAAAGCATTAACCTATTACTGTAACGTATTATTTTGGGGTCTCCCCATGTCTAGCATTAAAAGATTACAGTTGGTACAAAATGCGGCTGCTAGACTTTTGACAAGAACAAGAAAGTTTGATCATATTACGCCTGTACTGTATATACCTTTATATACATATATACATACATATATACCTATACTGTATATACCTTTATATACATATATACATACATATATACCTATACTGTATATACCTTTAAATACATATATACATACATATATACCTATACTGTATATACCTTTATATACATATATATATACCTATACTGTATATACCTTTATATACATATATACATACATAGATACCTGTACTGTATATACCTTTATATACATATATACATACATATATACCTATACTGTATATACCTTTATATACATACATATATACCTATACTGTATATACCTTTATATACATATATACATACATATATACCTATACTGTATATACCTTTAAATACATATATACATACATATATACCTATACTGTATATACCTTTATATACATATATATATACCTATACTGTATATACCTTTATATACATATATACATACATAGATACCTGTACTGTATATACCTTTATATACATATATACATACATATATACCTATACTGTATATACCTTTATATACATATATACATACATATATACCTATACTGTATATACCTTTATATACATATATACATACATATATACCTGTACTGTATATACCTTTATATACATATATACATACATATATACCTGTACTGGCTCACCTGCACTGGCTTCCTGTGCACTTAAGATGTGACTTTAAGGTTTTACTACTTACGTATAAAATACTACACGGTCTAGCTCCATCCTATCTTGCTGATTGTATTGTACCATATGTCCCGGCAAGAAATCTGCGTTCAAAAGACTTTGGCTTATCAGTGATTCCTAGAGCCCAAAAAAAGTCTGCGGGCTATAGAGCGTTTTCCGTTCGTGCTCCAGTACTCTGGAATGCCCTCCCGGTAACAGTTCGAGATGCCACCTCAGTAGAAGCATTTAAGTCTCACCTTAAAACTCATTTGTATACTCTAGCCTTTAAATAGACCTCCTTTTTAGACCAGTTGATCTGCCGCTTCTTTTCTCTATTCTCCTATGTCCCCCCCTCCCTTGTGGAGGGGGTCTGGTCCGATGATCATAGATGAAGTACTGGCTGTCCAGAGTCGAGACCCAGGATGGACCGCTCGCCTGTGTATCGGTTGGGGACATCTCTACGCTGCTGAGCCGCCTACGCTTGGGATGGTTTCCTGTGGACGGGACTCTCGCTGCTGTCTTGGATCCGCTTTGAACTGAACTCTCGCGGCTGTGTTGGAGCCACTATGGATTGAACTTTCACAGTATCATGTTAGACCCGCTCGACATCCATTGCTTTCGGTCCCCTAGAGAGGGGGGGGGTTGCCCACATCTGAGGTCCTCTCCAAGGTTTCTCATAGTCAGCATTGTCACTGGCGTCCCACTGGATGTGAATTCTCCCTGCCCACTGGGTGTGAGTTTTCCTTGCCCTTTTGTGGGTTCTTCCGAGGATGTTGTAGTCGTAATGATTTGTGCAGTCCTTTGAGACATTTGTGATTTGGGGCTATATAAATAAACATTGATTGATTGATTGATTGAAGAGAAGGACACACGTTAGCCAGAAGTCAGTCTTTCTTTCAACAGAAGTAAACAGAAGACGTCCACGTTGCTGCCTAAGAGTTTTACAGAGCAGACATGGAAGTATACACACCACAATGCATCTCCTTACAAAGTCAGCTGGGATTATTTCAGCGCGGTAGCGAGGAGGACAGCTGCTGGAGGAACATGAAGGAACAAAAAACTGGCGTGTTCTGAGAAACAAAAACAAAACAAAAACCCTCCCAACTTGTAACACTCAATAATTAATACTTACAAACGCATTTGCGGATGAGATGAGAAGCAGGATGGAGAGGCTGCAAGTGCATCCAACAACAAATCAAACATCTATTGCACAATGGAGAGCAGAACGCAGGAGCAGCACACCCGAGGTCAAAGTTCACACGTCGGGAAAAGATGAGCCTGTGAGCTTAACACATGTTGGTCGTCGCCCAAAACGGCAGCGGAGCAACTTCAACTTGACCGAGTTTCACATTAAAACGAGCATCCGGGTGAAACTAAAAGTTCCAACAGTTTTCAAACTAAGTTTGTGGAGCAGCGCAGTCATCTTCTTGATGGACGCTTGACCACTAACACCTTCTCAGTGCTGCCACCAGTGGACAAGAGGAGTCCTGCAAGAGGACTGCCAGCTAAATGACGCCTCATTATTGGCTCTGAAGCCACGTTTCTGGAGTTCAAAACCCCAACAGCAGTCAAGTTGTCACCTCGTGTAAATGCTAAATAAAAAGAGAATACAACAAATCCTTTTCAACTTATATTCAATTGAATAGACTTCAAAGACAAGATATTTCATGTTGGAACTGGAAAACTTAGTTATTTTCATTTTCATTTGGAATTTGATGCCTGCAACATGTTTCAAAAAAGCTGGCACAAGTGGCAAAAAAAGTGAGAAAATTGAGGAATGTTCATCAAAGACTTATTTGGAACATCCCACAGGTGTGCAGGCTAATTGGGAACAGGTGGGTGCCATGATTGGCTATAAAAGCAGCTTCCATGAAATGCTCACTCATTCACAAACAAGGACGGGGCGAGGGTCACCACTTTGTCAACAAATGCCTCAGCAAATTGTTTTAGAACAACATTTCTCAAGCAGCTATTGCAAGGAATTTAGGGATTTCACCATCTATGATCCGTAATATCATCAAAAGTTCAGAGAATATGGAGAAATCAATGACATAAGCCATGTTATTACGCAGCTTCCATCCCTCAGGCGCTACTGCATAAAAAAACCCCCGACATCAGTGTGTAAAGGATATCACCACATGGGCTCAGGAACACTTCAGAAAACCGCTGTCAGTAACTACAGTTGGTCGCTACATCTGTAAGTGCAAGTTAAAACTCTACTATGCAAAGCCAAAAGCCATTTATCAACAACACCCAGAAAGGGCGCCAACTTCGCTGGGCCCGAGCTCATCTAAGATGGACTGATGCAAAAGACAAGATATTTCATGTTGGAACTAGAAAACTTAGTTATTTTCCTTCTCATTTGGAATTTGATGCCTGCAACATGTGTCAAAAAAGCTGGCACAAGTGGCAAAAAAGAGTGAGAAAATTGAGGAATGTTCATCAAAGACTCATTTGGAACATCCCACAGGTGTGCAGGCTAATTGGCAACAGGTGGGTGCCATGATTGGCTATAAAAGCAGCTTCCGTGAAATGCTCACTCGTTCACAAACAAGGACGGGGCGAGGGTCACCACTTTGTCAACAACTGCCTGAGCAAATTGTTTAAGAACAACATTTCTCCAGCAGCTATTGCAAGGAATTTAGGGATTTCACCATCTATGATCCGTAATATCATCAAAAGTTCAGAGAATATGGAGAAATCAATGACATAAGCCATGTTATTACGCACCTTCTATCCCTCAGGCGCTACTGCATAAAAAAAACCTGACATCAGTGTGTAAAGGATATCACCACATGGGCTCAGGAACACTTCAGAAAACCGCTGTCAGTAACTACAGTTGGTCGCTACATCTGTAAGTGCAAGTTAAAACTCTACTATAAATAGCCAAAAGCAATTTATCAACAACACCCAGAAAGGCCGCCTACTTCGCTGGGCCCAAGCTCATCTAAGATGGACTGATGCAAAGTGGAAAAGTGTTCTGTGGTCTGACGAGTCCACATTTCCAAAATTTTTTGGGACCAAAGAGGAAAAGAACCATCCGGACTGTTCCAGGGTGAAAGTGTTCTAGGCAGCATGTGTGATGGTATGGGGGTGTATTAGTGATTGTTGTAGGGTGAAAGTGTGGTAGTCAGCATGTGTGATGGTATGGGGGTGTATTAGTGATTGTTGTAGGGTGAAAGTGTTCTAGTCAGCATGTGTGATGGTATGGGGGTGTATTAGTGATTGTTGTAGGGTGAAAGTGTTCTAGGCAGCATGTGTGATGGTATGGGGGTGTATTAGTGGCCAAGGCATGGCTAACTTACACATCTGTGAAGGCACCATTAATGCTGAAAGGTACATACAGCTTTTGGAGCAACATATGTTGTTATCATGGACGCCCCTGCTTATTTCAGCAAGACGATGCCAAGCCAGGTGTTACAACAGCGTGGCTTCATAGTAAAAGAGTGCGGGTACTAGACTGGCCTGCCTGTAGTCCAGACATTAAAAATATGTGAAGGCTAAAATATGAGGCAGGAGACTGTTGAACAACTTAAGCTGTACATCAAGCAAGAATGGGAAAGAATTCCACTTCCAAAATGTGTCTCCTCAGTTCCCAAACCTGCACTGAGTGTTGTTCAAAGGAAAGGCCATGTAACACACTGGTAAAAATGCCTTCTTTGCAATGTGTTTGCATGATTATTTGCAAAAAATAACAATGTTTGAAGATGAAATATCTTGTCTTTGCAGTCTATTCAATTGAATATAAGTTGAAACAGATTTTTTTTTAGCATCTACACAAGGTGACAACTTCACTGCTTTTTGGGTTTGGTATGTTGGTGTTGGAGCATCCAGCGGCACATTACAGCGGCTTTGATCCAGCGCCCAAAAGGTTGTAAACATGTCTGAAGTACTTCCTGTCACGGCGAGGAATAAATACATTTGCGAGGTGAGACGTTGATGACATGTATGTACAGCGGGGAGCGCCTTCTACCTGCAGATCTTCCAACCAGGCCGAGCGGTTCACATCTGTCCCTATGTCCCCCCCCCCCCCCCCCCCCCCCCCCCCCCCCCCCAGCTGGAACATTAAAACATGTTGAAGTCCGAAGCCGCTCGCCAACGATAAAAAGCGCCAAAACACTTTTAGTTACAAATAAACAATAAAACAGTTGAAATTCCCTCATCAGGTCCACGCATGATCTCAAACTGGAGTCCAAATAAATGTTTGACCTGCTCTCACACACACGCTAATACTGAGGGTCTTGCTGGGACCCTTCAGAGGGCGCCAAACATCACCTTTAAAACCACACCCCAACTAAAACTTATGCAGAAAAAGCAAGCTAACATTGCTAATAGCTCTTCTTCACCTGCCCGGTGGCCTAGTGGTTAGTGCAGGGGTGTCCAAAGTTTGTAACGGCCCCACGGCACATTTGAAAAATACGACTGAAACATTTTTCAAACATAAAAAGTAATATAAAAGAGCAAACGGGTGAACTGTAACAAGAAAATGTTGCAATGTTGACTCTAATAACACAAAGCTGCCATGCAGGCTGTTTCTTTCTTTAAAAAATAATAATGAATCAAAATCAATGTCATTATATATTATTGACATATTCAAGGCTCCGATTACGTCACGTTAAATTTTCCACTTTTACATATTTTTGGGGGAAAATGTTGCATATTTTGTGTTTGCCGTATAAAAAACTGAGCTGTTTTTTTTAAAGAAGGGCCTAAAATGAACAAAAAACATGAACATCAATAAAACTTATAATTGAGGGATAGATCTGAAGTTGATTTCGAGATTATTGTGTTAAAAGTAAACAGTAAAAAAAATGTATAATTTATTTTCTAACACTTTAATGAGTAGGACCCTTTTGGATCCCCAATCATTTTAGTGTGGTTTGTTTTTAAGTGTCATTGCTCAAAAAATAATAATGAATCAAAATCAATGTCATTATGAGTTATTGACCTATTCAGGGCTCCAATTACGTCACCTTAAATTTTCCACTTTTATATATTTTTGGGGGTAAATGTTGCATATTTTGTGTTTGCCGTATAAAAAACTGAGCTGTTTTTTTAAAGAAGGGCCTAAAATGAACAAAAAAAACCCATAAACAACAATAAAACCTATAATTGACAGATAGATCTGAAGTTGATCTCGTGATTATTGTGTTAAAAGTAAACAGTAAAACAAATGTATAATTTATTTTTTAATACTTTGATGACGGCATAGCTCAGTTGGTAGAGTGGCCGTGCCAGCAACTTGAGGGTTGCAGGTTCGATTCCCGCTTGTGCCATCCTAGTCACTGCCGTTGTGTCCTTGGGCAAGACACTTTACCCACCTGCTCCCAGTGCCACCCACACTACTTTAAATGGAACTTAGATATTGGGTTTCACTATGTAAAGCGCTTTGAGTCACTTGAGAAAAGCGCTATATAAATATAATTCAATTCAATGAGTAGGACCCTTTTGGACCCCCGTTCATTTTAGTGTGATTTGTTTTTAAGTGTCATTTCTCAAAAAATAATAATGAATTAAAATCAATAGTGTTATGAGTTATTGACCTTTTTAATGCTCCAATTATTATATAATCTCAAATATAAAAAAATAAAATATTCGGAGAAAATATTGCATATTTTGTGTTTTTTCCATCAAAAAACTGGGTTTTTTGTGACAAAAAGAGCATACAACTTAAATCTTTAAGATCATTGTATTGACCGATGGACCTAATGTTGATCTAGGGATTTAAATCTTGAATAATAAAAAAATAATACTGAATAATGACTCATTTTTAATATTTTTTTGAGCAAAACCCTTTGGGGTCCCTAAGATCAAGCCTGAGTGGAGGCCTAAATGTATATTTTTTATACATAAATATTATTATTTTTAAAAATAAATGGCCTCCGCTTGCTTTGAGTTTTCAGTGTGCGGCCCTCAGTGGATAAAGTTTGGACACCCCTGGGCTAGAGTGTCCGCCCTGAGGTGGGTAGGTTGTGAGTTCGAACCCCGGCCGAGTCATACCAAAGACTATAAAAATGGGAGCCATTTGGCACTCAAAGGTTAGAATCGGGGGTTAAATCACCAAATAATGACTCGTGGGGGCAGCCACTACTGCTGCTCACTGCTCCCCTCACCTCCCAGGGGGTGAACAAGGGCGATGGTTCAAATGCAGAGAATGATTTCGCCACACTTAGTGTGTGTGTGTGTGTGTGTGTGTGTGTGTGTGTGTGTGTGTGTGACTATCGTTGCTACTTGAACTTCTCTTCTGTCCTTGCTTGGAAATAAAAGCTAAAAAAAAAGCAAAAAGCCGCAGCATTTGGAGCCACCTGAAGGGCAAGAGCGACCAGAACCACAGCATCGTCCCAGTTAGCATTTTGAACGTTCTCGTCACAGTGAATTGTTAATGATGAGTTCTCCAGCAAAAACAAAAAACCCAGGTCGTGGTGTACTTGAGGTTCTAGAAGATGAGCGCCTAGTCTGAACTATAAATCAAAGTCAGTCTGGAGCGTTTAGCAGCACCAGAACCACGCGGTCCCAGATGCTATCTTTAACTCTGTCCAGAGTCACTGAGCGGCGACGCTAACAACGCTTGGTCCAGTGAACGCATCGCCGGCTTCTTCTCCGTCCCACAGAGTTCCTACTGGTGACCTGTCCTCAACCTGCTCTGCTTATTTCTTCTCCCTTCATTACGTGTGTGTGTGTGTGTGTGTGTGTACGCGTGTGAGCGCCCATGAACTCAAAGTCTATGTTCTGGTGTGAATATTCGGTCACGGAGACCACCCGGCGGGGACGAGCTACCGGTCACGCGTTGGACATCTCGGCCTTGCTGAGGGCGATGGCGAGCTCCAGGTCTTCCTGCTCCTGCTGCCTCAGACGCTTCAGACGCTCGCGCTCCGCCCGCTCGCTCTCTCGCTTGGCCCACTCCAGCTGCTGCGCCTCGTTGCCAAACTACCACACGGATGACACGTCAGGCCTGTGTGTGTGTGTGTGTGTGTGTGTGTGTGTGCGTGTGTGTGTGTGTGTGTGTGTGTGTGTTTGTCTTGTATTTCTAGCCTTCTTGAGGCAAAAAGTGCTTCCCCCTCTGGTCAACATATGAAATAACAAGTGTGTGTGTAGAAATTTGAAGTGCTCCCCCTCTGGTCAACATATGAAATAACAAGTGTGTGTGTAAAAAATTTGCAGTGCTCCCCCCTCTGGTCAACATATGAAATAAGAAGTGTGTGTGTGTAAAAATGTGAAGTGCTCCCCCCTCTGGTCAAAATATGAAATAACAAGTGTGTGTGTAAAAATGTGAAGTGATCCCCCCTCTGGTCAACATATGAAATAACAAGTGTGTGTGTAGATATTTGAAGTGCTCCCCCTCTGGTCAACATATGAAATAGCAAGTGTGTGTGTAAAAATTTGAAGTGCTCCCCCCTCTGGTCAACATATGAAATAACAAGTGTGTGTATAAAAATTTGAAGTGCTCCCCCCTCTGGTCAACATATGAAATAAGAAGTGTGTGTGTAAAAAATTGAAGTGCTCCCCCTCTGGTCAACATATGAAATAACAAGTGTGTGTGTAAACATTTTGAAGTGCTCCCCCTCTGGTCAACATATGAAATAACAAGTGTGTGTGTAAAAATTTGAAGTGCTCCCCCTCTGGTCAACATGTGAAATAACAAGTGTGTGTGTAAAAATTTGAAGTGCTCCCCCTCTGGTCAACATATGAAATAACAAGTGTGTGTGTAAAAATTTGAAGTGCTCCCCCCTCTGGTCAACATATGAAATAACAAGTGTGTGTGTAAAAATTTGAAGTGCTCCCCCCTCTGGTCAACATATGAAATAACAAGTGTGTGTGTAATAACGTGAAGTGCTCCCCTCTGGTCAACATATGAAATAACAAGTATGTGTGTAAAAATGTGAAGTGCTCCCCCTCTGGTCAACATATGAAATAACAAGTGTGTGTGTAAAAATGTGAAGTGCTCCCGCTCTGGTCAACATATGAAATAACAAGTGTGTGTGTAATAACGTGAAGTGCTCCCCCTCTGGTCAACATATGAAATAACAAGTATGTGTGTAAAAATGTGAAGTGCTCCCCCTCTGGTCAACATATGAAATAACAAGTGTGTGTGTAAAAATGTGAAGTGCTCCCCCTATGGTCAACATATGAAATAACAAGTGTGTGTGTAAAAATGTGAAGTGCTCCCCCTCTGGTCAACATATGAAATAACAAGTGTGTGTGTAAAAATGTGAAGTGCTCCCCCTCTGGTCAACATATGAAATAACAAGTGTGTGTGTAAAAATGTGAAGTGCTCCCCCTCTGGTCAACATATGAAATAACAAGTGTGTGTGTAAAAATGTGAAGTGCTCCCCCTCTGGTCAACATATGAAATAACAAGTGTGTGTGTAAAAATGTGAAATGCTCCCCCTCTGGTCAACATATGAAATAACAAGTGTGTGTGTAAAAATGTGAAGTGCTCCCCCTCTGGTCAACATATAGAGACATACTGTAATAACTTGAAGTAAACAACAGGGATCAAATTTACAATTTGTCATATAAAATTCTGACTTTTATCACAATATTGTCAATTTTAGTTTTCTTTGTTGTAAAATAGTGACATTTTTTGAGTACAATTATGATTTTTGTCATAATTTTGCCAAGTAAAATACCGAATACCAGTATTATATTGCCCAAAATTTCAAGTTTTCTTATAAAATTGTGACATTTGTCAAGTAAAATTATGACTATTTTCATGAAATTGGCCAAATTTTAAGCTTTTCTTGTGAAATTGTGACTTTTACTTAATAAAATTCAAACTTTAGGATATCGCACAAATTTTCACTTTTATTACAATACTGCCAAAATTCTAAGTTTCTGGTGAAATTCCAACTCATTTTTCACAACATCCTTTTTTTAAATATGTGCATAGTATGTAAATATTATGTAAATATTATTCATGTTGTAAATTCACTTCTGCATATATCTAGAAAGGTGGTCCTAAAGAGGGAGGCATTTTTCACAGAAGGTAACAAATACAAGAATGTGTGTGTGTGTGTGTGTGTGTGTGTGTGTGTGCGTGCGTGTGTGCGTGTGTGTGTGTGTGTGTGTGTGTGACACTTCCTAGCGTTCCCATCCGTCTTGAACTCACCTTGGCTTTGTCGGGCCCTGTCATGGAGGTGGATGGCAGAAAGAGGTGTTAGCGATGGTCACATGACACACTTCCTACTTCCTGTTGGTGTGTACTCACACTGGGCCATTGGTACCGAGCAGGACTGGTACTCACACCAACACCCTCCAGCCACGGTCGCATCACGTCTGTTATGCTGTTTTTACCGCAATTTCTCATGAATTACTCGCGAGAGGAGCAATCGCATTAATCCAATGACACATCGATTCTGAAGTTTTACCACAATTTCCCTGACATTATGTTTTATTTTGTATTATTATTTCGAGTCTCGCTGATTATTTTTACTGTGGAAGCTGTCAGCTGTCATTAATTACTCGCGAGAGGAGCAATCGCATTAATCCAATGACACATCGATTCTGCGGTTTTACCACAATTTCCCTTATTTTATGCATTATTTCTAGTTTTATTTCGAGTCATTCATTAGTTGTACAACAGAAGTGCCGACTGCCATTAATAACCCACAAGAGGAGCAATCGCAAAAATTAAACATGTCTATTCTGACATTTAGTACAACTTCCCTGACATTTTTTTAATTTTTAGTCTTATGTCGAGTCATGTTGATTTTTTCACCATGGAAGTGCTATTTGTCATGTGAAGTATATTAACAGTGAAGTATATTTATATAGCACTTTTCTCTAGTGACTCAAAGCGCTTTTACATAGTGAAACCCAATATCTAAGTTACATTTAAACCAGTGTGGGTGGCACTGGGAGCAGGTGGGTAAAGTGTCTTGCCCATGGACACAACGGCAGTGACTAGGATGGCGGAAGAGGGAATCGAACCTGCACCTCTCAAGTTGCTGGCACGGCCACTCTACCAACTGAGCTTACTTCCAAGAAGGGGCAATTGCATTGGTAAGTAAATTATACGTCTATTCAGCCTTTTTTCCTTCATCCACTTTTTGGATTATTTACAGTCTTATTTCAAGTCTGGCTGATTATTTTTTACTGTGGAAAGTTTCAGCTGTCATTACTTGTGAGAGGAGCAATCGCATGAATTAAATGACACATCAATTCTGCGTTTTTAACCACAATTTCCTCGACTGGATTATTTGCAGTTTTATTTTGAGTCACTCCGTAGTTCTACTCTTTTTCAGTCTTTCTGGTTATTTTTACTGTGGTGTCAGCGGTCATTAATTACTAGCGAGAGGAGCGATCGCATTAATGAAATGACACATCAATTGTGCATTTTATCACAATTTCCCTGATTTTGTGGATTATTTCTAAATGTATTTCAAGTCCAACGACGGAATTGTCGACTGTCATTACTAACCTACGAGAGGAGCGATCGCATTAATTAAACAACACGTCTATTCTGACTTTTACTAGAATTTCCCTGACTTTATGTAACATTTCAGTTACATAAAAGTTATCAATTGCAGTCTTAGTAGATCACACGCATCTAGCATAATAGTGTAAGAGTCCAGTCCATAGTGGATCTAACATAATAGTGTGAGAGTCCAGTGCATAGTGGATCTAACATAATAGTGAGAGTCCAGTCCATAGTGGATCTACTTCATGCAATTTGAGAGTTAGCAGACGCTATTTAGCAGGTGGTCTTTGGATCTGAGTCGACCAGGCCCTGTGTATTATTTCAAGTCATGTTGATGAGTTCCCTGTGAAAGATCAATAATGACCAGTGTGGAGCGACCACACATACCAGACTTGAGGTGTGAAGTGGGCCCAGACATGGTACCACAGTCCCAGTGTGAGTACTTTGTGTTAATATCATTCACAATGTCTGCCTAGTGCTGGCGTCACAGCTGAAAGTAGTCCTAATGAAGTCTGTAAAAGGAACTTTACTTGATGCTAGGGATGGAGCGAAAGGGTCTTTGCCGCTGAAAAGGGTCTCCTGAGACTTTTTTACTCTGGAAAGGGTCCACGGCATCCCTGCTGAACGGCTGGAAGGGGTCACATGGTTTGGAGGGTTCTCCTGACATGCTGACTGGGGTCGTCTTACCTGCAGACAGAACCACGTCAAAACCAGTGTCAATCAATCAATCAATCAAAGTTTATTTATATAGTCCTAAATCATGACTGTCTCAAGGGCTTCAAGCCACAACGACATCCTGGGCTCAGATCCCACATCGGCGCAAGGAAAAACTCAATGAGAAACCGGGCGACAAGTGCAATGGATGTTGAGTGGATCTAGTTAATAGTGTGAGAGTCCAGTCCATAGTGGATCTAACATAATAGTGTGAGAGTCCAGTCCATAGTGGATCTAACATAATAGTGTGAGAGTCCAGTCCATAGTGGATCTATCATAATAGTGAGAGTCCAGTCCATAGGTGATCTAACATAATTGTGAGAGTCCAGTCCATAGTGGATCTAACATAATAGTGTGAGAGTCCCAGACCATAGTGGATCTAACATAATAGTGTGAGAGTCCAGACCATAGTGGATCTAACATAATAGTGTGAGAGTCCAGTCCATAGTGGATCAAACATAATAGTGTGAGAGTCCAGTCCATAGTGGATCTAACATAATAGTGAGAGTCCAGTCCATAGTGGATCTAACATAATAGTGTGAGAGTCCAGTCCATAGTGGATCTAACATAATAGTGAGAGTCCAGTCCATAGGTGATCTAACATAATTGTGAGAGTCCAGTCCATAGTGGATCTAACATAATAGTGTGAGAGTCCAGTCCATAGTGGATCTAACATAAGAGTGTGAGAGTCCAGTCCATAGTGGATCTAACATAATAGTGTGAGAGTCCAGTCCATAGTAGATCTAACATAATAGTGTGAGAGTCCAGTCCATAGTGGATCTAACATAATAGTGTGAGAGTCCAGACCATAGTGGATCAAACATAATAGTGTGAGAGTCCAGTCCATAGTGGATCTAACATAATAGTGAGAGTCCAGTCCATAGTGGATCTAACATAATAGTGTGAGAGTCCAGTCCATAGTGGATCTAACATAATAGTGTGAGAGTCCAGTCCACAGTGGATCTAACATAATAGTGTGAGAGTCCAGTCCATAGTGGATCTAACATAATAGTGAGAGTCCAGTCCATAGTGGATCTAACATAATAGTGAGAGTCAATCAATCAATCAATCAATGTTTACTTATATAGCCCTAAATCACTAGTGTCTCAAAGGGCTGCACAAACCACCACGACATCCTCGGTAGGCCCACATAAGGGCAAGGACAACTCACACCCAGTGGGACGTCGGTGACAATGATGACTATGAGAACTTAGAGAGGAGGAAAGCAATGGATGTCGAGCGGGTCTAACATGTTACTGTGAAAGTTCAATCCACAATGGATCCAACACAGTCGCGAGAGTCCAGTCCAAAGCGGATCCAACACAGCAGCGAGAGTCCCGTTCACAGCGGAGCCAGCAGGAAACCATCCCAAGCGGAGGCGGATCAGCAGCACAGAGATGTCCCCAGCCGATACACAGTCAAGCAGTACATGGCCACCGGATCGGACCGGACCCCCTCCACAAGGCAGAGTGGGACATAGAAGAAAAAGAAAAGAAACGGCAGATCAACTGGTCTAAAAAGGGAGTCTATTTAAAGGCTAGAGTGTACAAATGAGTTTTAAGGTGAGACTTAAATGCTTCTACTGAGGTGACATCTCGAACTGTTACCGGGAGGGCATTCCAGAGTACTGGAGCCCGAACGGAAAACGCTCTGTAGCCAGCAGACTTTTTTTGGGCTTTGGGAATCACTAATAAGCCGGAGTCCTTTGAACGCAGATTTCTTGCCGGGACATATGGTACAATACAATCGGCAAGATAGGCTGGAGCTAGACCGTGTAGTATTTTATACCTAAGTAGTAAAACCTTAAAGTCACATCTTAAGTGCACAGGAAGCCAGTGCAGGTGAGCCAGTATAGGTATATATGTATGTATATATGTATATAAAGGTATATACAGTATAGGTATATATGTATGTATATATGTATATAAAGGTAGTATATATGTATGTATATATGTATATAAAGGTATATACAGTATAGGTATATATGTATGTATATATGTATATAAAGGTATATACAGTATAGGTATATATGTATGTATATATGTATATAAAGGTATATACAGTATAGGTATATATGTATGTATATATGTATATAAAGGTAGTATATATGTATGTATATATGTATGTATATATGTATATAAAGGTAGTATATATGTATGTATATATGTATATAAAGGTATATACAGTATAGGTATATACGTATGTATATATGTATATAAAGGTATATACAGTATAGGTATATATGTATATAAAGGTATATACAGTATAGGTATATATGTATGTATATATGTATATAAAGGTATATACAGTATAGGTATATATGTATATAAAGGTATATACAGTATAGGTATATATGTATGTATATATGTATATAAAGGTATATACAGTACAGGCGTAATGTGATCAAACTTTCTTGTTCTTGTCAAAAGTCTAGCAGCCGCGTTTTGTACCAACTGTAATCTTTTAATGCTAGACATGGGGAGACCCCAAAATAATACGTTACAGTAGTCGAGGCGAGACGTAACAAACGCATGGATAATGATCTCAGCGTCTTTAGTGGACAGAATGGAGCGAATTTTAGCGATATTACGGAGATGAAAGAAGGCCGTTTTAGTAACGCTTTTAATGTGTGACTCAAAGGAGAGAGTTGGGTCGAAGATAATACCCAGATTCTTTACCGAGTCGCCTTGTTTAATTGTTTGGTTGTCAAATGTTAGAGTTGTATTATTAAATAGAGTTCGGTGTATAGCAGGACCGATAATCAGCATTTCCGTTTTTTTGGCGTTGAGTTGCAAAAAGTTAGCGGACATCCGTGTGAGAGTCCAGTCCATAGTGGATCTAACATAATAGTGAGAGTCCAGTCCATAGTGGATCTAACATAATAGTGTGAGAGTCCAGTCCATAGTGGATCTAACATAATAGTGAGAGTCCAGTCCATAGTGGATCTAATATAATAGTGTGATAGTCCAGTCCATAGTGGATCTAACATAATAGTGTGAGAGTCCAGTCCATAGTGGATCTAACATAATAGTGTGAGAGTCCAGTCCATAGTGGATCTAACATAATAGTGTGAGAGTCCAGTCCATAGTGGATCTAACATAATAGTGAGAGTCCAGTCCATAGTGGATCTAATATAATAGTGTGATAGTCCAGTCCATAGTGGATCTAACATAATAGTGTGAGAGTCCAGTCCATAGTGGATCTAACATAATAGTGAGAGTCCAGTCCATAGTGGATCTAACATAATAGTGTGAGAGTCCAGTCCATAGTGGATCTAACATAATAGTGTGAGAGTCCAGTCCATAGTGGATCTAAAATAATAGTGTGAGAGTCCAGTCCATAGTGGATCTAACATAATAGTGTGAGAGTCCAGTCCATAGTGGATCTAACATAATAGTGAGAGTCCAGTCCATAGTGGATCTAACATAATAGTGTGAGAGTCCAGTCCATAGTGGATCTAACATAATAGTGTGAGAGTCCAGTCCATAGTGGATCTAACATAATAGTGTGAGAGTCCAGTCCATAGTGGATTTAACATAATAGTGAGAGTCCAGTCCATAGTGGATCTAACATAATAGTGTGAGAGTCCAGTCTATTGCGACCCCAAGAATCGATATTGAATGGAATGGTGGGACACCCAAAGACTCGCAGCACTATCATCTATGCAACATTTTGAGCCAAGAAGCACCATTACATGTTATGTAGACCACAAGGAAGTCTCTTACATTTAGAGAATAATGACAATATGACTCCTTTAATGCGCTTTATAATCCGGTGCACCTTTTGTATAAAAATAGACCCGACTAGACTTGCTCATCGGCAATGCGTCTTTTAATCCAGTGCGGCCTATGGGTCTAAAAACAAGGTAATGATTAACGCTCCAATCTGTGCATCATGTCAACCTCACAGCTTTACTCCACATGCAAAACAAGTCTTTATGAATTCAGATTTTCAAAGTAACTCAGCTCCCCTCCCCCGTGCCCTCAGTGAAGATGCACAGAAGAACATCTGGCAGCTTGAGAAGAGCGGAAGGCAAAGACTGAAAACCCCAAAACCAGCTCAAGCGATCTCAACGGTTTCCTGGTTGAAGATCTGGTTTGGTTTGTGGCCACATCAGCACTGTGATGGTGAGCCTGATGACAAAAAGCTTCTTCTATGAATCAACCTTACAAATCCCCGGCTGAACTGGAAATGCATTTTTCAGAGATGCAAAACAGCGACAACAACAACACACTAATGTGACAACAACATCTTCTTCAATAAGCAAGTTGCACTGACAGTCAAGATAACATTTCACTAATTGACACGTAAACAACTACATTAGACAGTAAATCCATGCAAATATTGTTTTGGATTTCAATCAATTATTTGTTTTATACATGAAGTGCAAGTTGTCTTTTTTTTAAAAGAAATATTCGTCTATTATTACCATTTACTGCAGGGGTGGTCACACTTTTTCTGCAGGTGAGCTACTTTTTAATATACCAAGTGGAGGGGATCATTTATATATATCATTTATATTCATTTATTTATGAAAGACAAATTATTTTTGACATTTATTTGGCCAAATAAATGGATTTTTATATGAATCATGATTTTTATTCTTTACAATTTTTTATCTGTTTTAAAAAATAAAGTAAAAATAAAATTATTTATATAATATATATGTGTATGTATATATATACATATATATATACACACACACACATATATATATATATATACGCACGCACGCACGCACGCACGCACGCACGCACGCACGCACGCACGCACGCACGCACGCACGCACGCACGCACGCACGCACGCACGCACGCACGCACGCACGCACGCACGCACGCACGCACGCACGCACGCACGCACGCACGCACGCACGCACGCACGCACGCACGCACGCACGCACGCACGCACGCACGCACGCACGCACGCACGCACGCACGCACGCACGCACGCACGCACGCACGCACGCACGCACGCACGCACGCACGCACGCACGCACGCACGCACGCACGCACGCACGCACGCACGCACGCACGCACGCACGCACACACACACACACACACACACACACACACACACACACACACACACACACACACACACACACACACACACACACACACACACACACACACACACACACACACACACACACACACACACACATATATATATTAACTGTCCTGTCCAGCCACTTAGACACATCTTATTGAATGAAATGAATGAATGAAACAAGTTTATTTTGGTCACCTTACCAATCAACCATTTTGTGTGATCAGTTTATCAGTACAGGTTATACATATCAATATCATATATTATTGTTGATGTACATCAGTGTTAGAATAATTATGTATAAATTATCACACAACTCTTATGCTTAAGGGCCGTTGCTGTAGTTATTATCAATTGTGCTGAAGTTGTACTTATCTATCTGTGCAAAGGGACAACTTGCAATCCAAAGATTGCGAGTTTAGCAGTTTAGCTCGGTTGGTAGAGCGGCTGTGCCAGCAACTTGAGGGTTGCAGGTTCGATTCCCGCTTCTGCCAACCTAGTCACTGCCGTTGTGTCCTTGGGCAATACACTTTACCCACCTGCTTCCAGTGCCACCCACACTGGTTTGAATGTAACTTAGATATTGGGTTTCACTATGTAAAGCGCTTTGAGTCACTAGAGAAAAAGCACTATATAAATATAATTCACTTCACTATTAGTGTTTGTGTGTAGACTCGGCTTTTGATTGATTGAAACTTTTATTAGTAGATTGCACAGTACAGTACATATTCCATACAATTGACCACTAAATGGTAACACCCCAATAAGTTTTTCAACTTGCTTAAGTCGGGGTTCACGTTAATCAATTTATGGTACTGCTGACTGCTAAGGGCGAACATCAAGTACCGGGACTCAGACAAAGCAGAGACAGGGCGATATCACGAGTGTCAGCACGTTTGTATTTCATGAATAGTCATATATTGTGTCGAACTAGGGCTGCTGAGATTACCCCCTTCCCTCAGGGACAGCCTCAGTGATGCAACCAGGGACCACCCAAAAAAATAGAAGAGCACGTTACCTCAGAGCGTTGGTTGGAACTGTGACTAAGTGTACAGCCCAAAACGTCTCTCCTCAATGAGCAAAATTTAAATATGTCTCTGCATGATTCCTTGCTTCTTGTCTGTTTAATAGATGTCATCAGTGTTTGAACCTGACAATCAATTTTTCTGTAGGCCAACTTATTTTTCGATTGACCAAGTGGACGGGATCTACCTCACTTTTATGTATCATTTATATTGATTTATTGATGAAAAACATTTTTGTTAACAAGTTAAATGATAATACAAGCATGTTTAACATTCATTTCTTTCATAAAGATAAGAATATAAGTTGGCATGATTGTGATGACTTGCATTGATTGGAATCAGACAGTAGTGACGATAACCTCCACTTTTCCAAATGGAGGAGAAAAAAGTCCTCCTTTCCGTCCAATATCACATTAAAGTTTGTCCAGCTTCCATACTCCTTTTTATGCACTTTACAAGAAATACATTGGCGGCAAACACCAAAGCTTTCCGAGACTCTTATTTTGTTAGTGCAGGCAGGATGAAGCAGAGCTTTTATTGTAGTTTTTTGACGGCAGGTTACGGCGCGAGAGTCTGTTGAAATAAAAAGTGTTTCTGGCCTTTGTCATCTCACAAGACCCTCGGGTGCCGTCAATGTCGATCAAGTCACGTCTTGGTGAAGATTGATGATCGCTCCTTTTTAGCTCTATTTTTTAACACCTGACTGGTGAGGGACTGACACACCCTCCACTGACACACCCTCCACCATCCACTGACACACCCTCCACTGACACACCCTCCACCATCCACTGACACACCATCCACTGACACACCCTCCACCATCCACTGACACACCCTCCACCATCCACTGACACACCCTCCACCATCCACTGACACACCCTCCACCATCCACTGACACACCGTCCACCATCCACTGACACACCCTCCACCATCCACTGACACACCCTCCACCATCCACTGACACACCCTCCACCATCCACTGACACACCCTCCACCATCCACTGACACACCCTCCACCATCCACTGACACACCCTCCACCATCCACTGACACACCCTCCACCATCCACTGACACACCCTCCACCATCCACTGACACACCCTCCACCATCCACTGACACACCCTCCACCATCCACTGACACACCCTCCACTGACACACCCTCCACCATCCACTGACACACCCTCCACTGACACACCCTCCACCATCCACTGACACACCCTCCACCATCCACTGACACACCCTCCACTGACACACCCTCCACCATCCACTGACACACCCTCCACCATCCACTGACACACCCTCCACCATCCACTGACACACCCTCCACCATCCACTGACACACCCTCCACTGACACACCCTCCACCATCCACTGACACACCCTCCACCATCCACTGACACACCCTCCACCATCCACTGACACACCGTCCACCATCCACTGACACACCCTCCACCATCCACTGACACACCCTCCACCATCCACTGACACACCCTCCACCATCCACTGACACACCCTCCACCATCCACTGACACACCCTCCACTGACACACCGTCCACCATCCACTGACACACCCTCCACTGACACACCCTCCACCATCCACTGACACACCCTCCACCATCCACTGACACACCCTCCACCATCCACTGACACACCCTCCACCATCCACTGACACACCCTCCACCATCCACTGACACACCCTCCACTGACACACCCTCCACCATCCACTGACACACCCTCCACCATCCACTGACACACCGTCCACCATCCACTGACACACCCTCCACCATCCACTGGCACACCCTCCACCATCCACTGACACACCCTCCACCATCCACTGACACACCCTCCACCATCCACTGACACACCCTCCACCATCCACTGACACACCCTCCACCATCCACTGACACACCCTCCACTGACACACCCTCCACCATCCACTGACACACCCTCCACCATCCACTGACACACCCTCCACCATCCACTGACACACCGTCCACCATCCACTGACACACCCTCCACCATCCACTGACACACCCTCCACCCTCCACTGACACACCCTCCACCATCCACTGACACACCCTCCACCATCCACTGACACACCCTCCACCATCCACTGACACACCCTCCACCATCCACTGACACACCCTCCACCATCCACTGACACACCCTCCACTGACACACCGTCCACCATCCACTGACACACCCTCCACTGACACACCCTCCACCATCCACTGACACACCCTCCACTGACACACCGTCCACCATCCACTGACACACCCTCCACTGACACACCCTCCACCATCCACTGACACACCCTCCACCATCCACTGACACACCCTCCACTGACACACCCTCCACCATCCACTGACACACCCTCCACCATCCACTGACACACCCTCCACCATCCACTGACACACCCTCCACCATCCACTGACACACCCTCCACCATCCACTGACACACCCTCCACCACTGACACACCCTCCACCATCCACTGACACACCCTCCACCATCCACTGACACACCCTCCACCATCCACTGTCACACCCTCCACCATCCACTGACACACCCTCCACCATCCACTGACACACCCTCCACCATCCACTGACACACCCTCCATCATCCACTGACACACCCTCCACCATCCACTGACACACCCTCCACCATCCACTGACACACCCTCCACCATCCACTGACACACCCTCCATCATCCACTGACACACCCTCCACCATCCACTGACACACCCTCCACCATCCACTGACACACCCTCCACCATCCACTGACACACCCTCCACCATCCACTGACACACCCTCCACCATCCACTGTCACACCCTCCACCATCCACTGACACACCCTCCACCATCCACTGACACACCCTCCACCATCCACTGACACACCCTCCACCATCCACTGACACACCCTCCACCATCCACTGACACACCCTCCACCATCCACTGACACACCCTCCACCATCCACTGACACACCCTCCACCACTGACACACCCTCCACCATCCACTGACACACCATCCACCACTGACACACCCTCCACCATCCACTGACACACCCTCCACCATCCACTGACACACCCTCCACCATCCACTGACACACCCTCCACCATCCACTGACACACCCTCCACCATCCACTGACACACCCTCCACCATCCACTGACACACCCTCCACCATCCACTGACACACCCTCCACCATCCACTGACACACCCTCCACCATCCACTGACACACCCTCCACCATCCACTGACACACCCTCCACCATCCACTGACACACAGGTTAATTCAGTTCTTCTTTAATAGTGCCATACCAGGTTGTGGACATGCTTTATCAGTATCATGCTTCAAACCTTGCTTCAATACACTTTGCACCACAAAATAAGCTTATTGTATCCATGATCCCGGACTTACTTTTGATACAAAATGTTATTTATTACACAATGGAAGTGCTAATTGTCATTAATTACTTCCAAGTGGAGCAATTGCATTGGTAAATAAATTACACGTCCATTCAGCCTTTTTACTACATGTTCTTATGACTTTGTGGATTATTTGCAGTCTCATTTCAAGTCTCGCTGGTTATTTTTACTGTGAAAGGTGTCAGCTGTCATTAATTACTCGCGAGTGGAGCAATCGCAATAATTGAATGACACATCGGTTCTGCATTTTTACCACAATTTCTCAGATTTTGTGGATTAGTTCTAGTTTTATTTCGAGTCACTCACTTAGTTGTGCAACAAGAGTGCCGACTGTCATTAATAACCTGCAAGAGGAGCGATCGCAAAAATTAAACAGGATGTCTATTTTACTACAATTTCCCCGACATTATGTATATTTTCTCGTCTTATTTCGAGTCATGCTGATTATTTCACTGTGGAAGTGCTAATTGTCATTAATTACTTCCAAGTGGAGCAATTGCATTGGTAAATAAATTACACGTCCATTCAGCCTTTTTACTACATGTTCTTATGACTTTGTGGATTATTTGCAGTCTCATTTCAAGTCTCGCTGGTTATTTTTACTGTGAAAGGTGTCAGCTGTCATTAATTACTCGCGAGTGGAGCAATCGCAATAATTGAATGACACATCGGTTCTGCATTTTTACCACAATTTCTCAGATTTTGTGGATTAGTTCTAGTTTTATTTCGAGTCACTCACTTAGTTGTGCAACAAGAGTGCCGACTGTCATTAATAACCTGCAAGAGGAGCGATCGCAAAAATTAAACAGGATGTCTATTTTACTACAATTTCCCCAACATTATGTATATTTTCTCGTCTTATTTCGAGTCATGCTGATTATTTCACTGTGGAAGTGCTAATTGTCATTAATTACTTCCAAGTGGAGCAATTGCATTGTTAAATAATTTACACGTCTACTCAGCATTTTTACTTCATTTCTTCTGCCAGGACGCCGAAACAAAGCGGCCCACAGCCATGGCCGATATAATCCCTAAATCCTCCGAGGAACGCTGGAAATTAAAATAATATCACATGTAAAATAGTAAGAAGGAAAAATGACAAAATACGAGTAAAACATGAAGATAAAAAAATACATGTAAACAATAAATAAACCATAAATGACTAGAACTAATAAGACATCAAATACAAATATTAGGTAGAAGACAAACCAAAAAGGCGGGACTTAAGCCTGCTTTTAAAAACAAACATTCTGTGTGCTCCTGAGGTACAATTATGGGGTCCCACTTTTACTATAAGAGTTTTGAAAAGAAATGATAAATGTATGCATGATCCTGTTGTATCTCACATTCTATATTGTCTTTTGGAAAAAGGTTGTCATAAATGTTACTTCATTCATTAAAAAAATAATACAAAACAGTTTTTTTTATGGCAAACAAAAAATATGCAAGATCTTCCACAAAAAATATTCGTTAAAGTGGAATATTTGGTGTGAAGTAATGGGAGCTTCGATAGATCAATAAATTATAAAAAAAAACCCATTGATTTTGATTCAATATTATGTCTTCAGCAATGAGCGTTTTAAAGAAAAAAAAGAGCTTTGTTTTTCTAGTCAACATTGCAACTTTTTCTAAATGACATTCCACCTGTAAGCTTTTTTATTCCACTTTTGTTATGTTTTTGTTAGAGATGTCTGATAATATCGGACTGCCGATATTATCGGCCGATAAATGCTTTAAAATGGACTATTGGAAATCATCTGTATCGATTTGAAAAAGTACAATTTTTAAAACGCCGCTGTGTGCCGGCCCAGTCACATAACATCTACGGCTTTTCACACACACAAGTGAATGCAGGGCATACTTGGTCAACAGCCATACAGGTCACACTGAGGGTGGTTGTATAAATAACTTGAACACTGTTACAAATATGCGCCACACTGTGAACACACACCTAACAATAATTACAAACACATTTTGGGAGAACATCCGCACCGTAACACAACATAAACACAAAAGAACAAATACCCAAAACCCCTTGCAGCACTAACTCTTCCGAGACGCAACAATATACACCCCCTGCTTCCCCCACCACAAACACGCCCACCTCAACCTCCTCATAGTCTCTCCGGGAGAGCATGTCCAAATTCCAAGCTGCTGTTTTCAGGCATGTTAAAAAAAAATAATAATAAATATGGCAGTGGCCTTTTTTTTCCATAACTTGAGTTGATTTTTTTTGGAAAACCTTGTAACATTCTTTAATGCATCCAGCGGGGCATCACAACTAAATGAGGCATAATAATGTGTTCATTCCACCACTCTATATATCGCTATCAGTTGATATCGGAATCGGTAGTTAAGAGTTGGACAATATCGGAATATCGGCAAAATAGCCATTATCGGACATCTTTGGTTTTTGTTTATTTGAATACTATTTTTAGAACGTGCCGTGGGTCTTTAAAACGTTTAGCTGCGGGCCAAACTTTTGACACCCCTGCTGTAGATAATAAAAAAAATTAATCTGATAAGTCTATTGTAATATTTTCAGAATCTGTTTGTTTTATTTGTGGCCAAAGTAATATAAAGAAAACATTCTGAAGTTGTCTTTATTTTTTTTTAATGAATGAAGTAACCTTTATGACAGGGGTCGCGAACCTTTTTGGCTGAAAGAGCCAAGAAAGCCAAATATTTTAAAATGTATTTCTGTAAGAGCCACATAATTTTTTTTTTAACACTGAACACAACTAAACGCGTGCATTTTATAAAAGGTCTCTTATTGTTTGGAATAATAGTGTTATTCTGAAGCTAACTGTGGAAGGGGCGTGGCCTGCGGGCCTGCAGCGAAGCAGGGTGTGCCAGTACCGGTTTCGAAATCAGCGACAGGTGCGTAAATGGCCCACCTGGGCCTTGTTATCTAATCACCTGTCACTCTGTTATAAGCAGCAGCCAGGAGGAGAGACAGGGTTGGGGCTGGAGCCAGAGCGCGAATGAGAACAAAAGAGAAAAAGACAATTGCTGGACAGCAACCGATAGACTTATTGAAAAATAAAACAATATTGTAACCCTGAAACAGGCTCTCATGTCGGTGCTTGGTGGTCTGAAGAACCCCCAGGAGGGCAAGCCCCACACTAACCAACAATAAATAAATAACTTCTTACCATTAACGCAACTTCTTGAACAGGTGCGGTAGAAATGGATGGATGGATTAAAAATGCATGAGAATGTTTTATATTTTGAACATTATTTTTAAGACTGTGATTACAAGTAGAATTATTCATTATTTATCGTGTTAAGCAATGTTAGCTCAGATTTATCTGAGAGCCAGATGCAGTCATCAAAAGAGCCACATCTGGCTCGCGAGCCATAGGTTCCCTACCCCTGCTTTATGACAACCTTTTTCCAAAACACAAATAGACTGTGAGATATAACAGGATCATGCATACATTTATTGTTGCTTTTCAAAACACTTACATAAAAGTGGGACTCCAAAAATGTACTGTAGGACCTCAGGAGCCAACAGAATGTTTATGTTTTTAATAGCAGGCTTAAGACCCACTTTTTTGGTTTGTCTTTTACCGAATATTTGTATTTGATTTCTTATTAATACAGTGCCATCTGAGGGATGGAAGGTCACGGTCATTCAATGTTGGTTTCCGGCCATGCCGCTTACGTGGAGTGATTTCTCCAGATTCTCTGAACCTTTTGATGATAGTATGGAGCGTAGATGTTGAAATCCCTCAATTTCTTGCAATGTCACTTTGAGAAAGGTTGTTCTTAAACTGTTTGACTATTTGCTCACACAGTTGTGGACAAAGGGGTGTACCTCGCCCCATCCTTTCTTGTGAAAGACTGAGCATTTTTTGGGAAGCTGTTTTTATAGCCAATCATGGCACCCACCTGTTCCCAATTAGCCTGCACACCTGTGGATGTTCCAAATAAGTGTTTGATGAGCATTCCTCAACTTTATCAGTATTTATTGCCACCTTTCCCAACTTCTTTGTCACGTGTTGCTGGCATCGAATTCTAAAGTTAATGATTATTTGTAAAAAAAAATTTTTTTATGAGTTTGAACATCAAATATGTTGTCTTTGTAGCATATTCAACTGAATATGGGTTGAAAAGGATTTGCAAATCATTGTATTCTGTTTATATTTACATCTAACACAATTTCCCAACTCATATGGAAACGGGGTTTGTATGTTTTACTCACATTTTTTAGTTTTAATGCCATGATCCGCCATGTATATACAGTGGGGCAAAAAAGTATTTATTCAGCCAGCGATTGTGCAAGTTCTCCCACTTCAAATGATGACAGAGGTCTGTAATTTTCATCATAGGTACACTTCAACTGTGACAGACAGAATGTGGGGAAAAAATCCAGGAATTCACATTGTGGGAATTTTAAAGAATTTATTTGTAAATGATGGTGGAAAAGAAGTATTTGGTCAACCATTCAAAGCTCTCACTGATGGAAGGAGGTTTTGGCTCAAAATCTCACGATACATGGCCCCATTCATTCTTTCCTTAACACGGATCAATCGTCCTGTCCCCTTAGCAGAAAAACAGCCCCAAAGCATGATGTTTCCACCCCCATGCTTCACAGTAGGTATGGTGTTCTTGGGATGCAACTCAGTATTCTTCTTCCTCCAAACACCACTAGTTGAGTTTATACCAAAAAGTTCTATTTTGTTTTCATCTGACCACATGACATTCTCCCAATCCTCTGCTGTATCATCCATGTATCCATTTTGGTATGAACTCAACTGGTCGTGTTTGGAGGAAGAAGAATACTGAGTTGCGTCCCAAGAACACCACACCTACTGTGAAGCATGGGGGTGGAAACATCATGCTTTAAGGGGACAGGACAAATGATCCGTGTTAAGGAAAGAATGAATGGGGCCATGTATCGTAGGATTTTGAGCCAAAACCTCCTTCCATCAGTGAGAGCTTTGAATGCTTGACCAAATACTTATTTTCCACCATCATTTACAAATAAATTCTTTAAAATTCCTACAATGAGAATTCCTGGATATTTTTTTCACATTCTGTCTCTCCCAGTTGAAGTGTACCTATGATGAAAATGACGGACCTCTGTCATCATTTGAAGTGGGAGAACTTGCACAATCGCTGGCTGACTAAATACTTTTTTGCCCCACTGTATATTTCAGGAAATAACTCCCACTTTGGGCGCCCCTGCTGGATTGTTGACAAAAACATCTTGACTCACGGCGTCTAGGTAATGAGCTGAAAGCACTGATCTCATGAAGATCTTGTTCCCATGTCCTCATGTTTAAGTTCAGAGAGATTTTGGACAATGGCGAGTGTTACTAAATGACAATGGCGAGTGTTACTAAAGCATGGGGGTCACATGGTTCCGCCAAAGCACCGTGGGAGCCGGCAGCATGTTTCACCGGCGAAGGTGCTAAACCGCACGACCGGTCGCACAACAAATGAAGCGAGCGCCGCACATGCACGGCTGGCAATCTTTTTTTTTTTTTTTCCTCTTTTGCAAAGCGCACAAACAAACACAGATGAGAAACCACATTCATGCGCCCCACCCTGTTCTGCAACATCAGAGGGGATTGATGCCAGCGCTCAGCACCAGTTGCAGAGAGCAGCTCAGTTTGATGTCAAGTCTTGGTTTTCTGGCATATTTCAAATGAAAATACATCAAGTTGATGTGCCACCTGCTGCTGGTAGCAGGCCGCCATGGCACACTGTGTGGATGCACCACCGGCACATTAAATGTAGCAGGTAGAAGAGCTGAGTGAACCCAGGAAGGAAACCACACATCATCAAGTGTTACAACACAACCTGCCCTGGCACTGTTCCCACCTTCAGCTCCGTCACAGCATTTAATTCAGCCTTTACTAATTGTTACTGAGCCCAGGCACCTGTTTCACTGCAAAAATTGAAATTTAAAGGCCTACTGTTCTTATTTAAACGGGGATAGCAGGTCCATTCTATGTGTCATACTTCATCATTTCGCCATATTGCCATATTTTTGCTGAAAGGATTTAGTAGAGAACATCCACGATAAAGTTGGCAACTTTTGGTCGCTAATAAAAAAGCCTTGCCTGTACCGGAAGTAGCAGACGATGTGCGCGTGACGTCACGGGTTGTGGAGCTCCTCACATCTGAACATTGTTTACAATCATGGCCACCAGCAGCGAGAGCGATTTGGACCGAGAAAGCGGCAATTTCCCCATTAATTTGAGCGAGGATGAAAGATTTGTGGATGAGGAAAGTGAGAGTGAAGGACTAAAAGAAAACAATCTAGACGGCAGAGCAATTCAGATGTTATTAGACAAATTTACTAGGATAATTCTGGAAAATCTCTTATCCGTTTATTGTGTTACTAGTGTTTTAGTGATATTATATGGTACCTGAAAGTCGAAGGGGTGTGGTGGGAGGAGGTAAGAGAGTCTGCAGCTGCAGGAGGACGCAAGCTCCGCTCATAACTCCTGTAAGAGCCAACTAATTACCACCATTTTCTCACCGAAACCTGCCGGTTGACATGTGGTAGGGAACCATGTTCGCTTGACCGCTCTGTTCCATAGTAAAGCTTCACCGTCATCTTTCGGGAATGTAAACAAGGAAACACCGGCTGTGTTTGTGTTGCTAAAGGCGGCCGCAATACACCGCTTCCCACCTACATCTTTCTTCTTTGACGTCTCCATTATTAATTGAACAAATTGCAAAAGATTCAGCAACACAGATGTCCAGAATACTGTGGAATTATGTGATGAAAAGAGACGACTTATAGCTGTGAACAGTGCTGGACCAAAATGTCCTCTACAATGCGTGACGTCACGCGCATGCGTCATCATGCTGCGACATTTTAGCATGATACTTCCACACGAAATTTAAAATTGTAATTTAGTAAACTAAAGCGGCCGTATTGGCATGTGTTGCAATGTTAATATTTCATCATTGATATATAAACTATCAGACTGCGTGGTCGGTAGAAATGGGTTTCAGTAAGCCTTTAAAATTATTTTGACCAAAACCCTTTGGGGTCCCTGGGATCAAAGCTAAGTGGAGGCTGAAATGTATATTTTTTTATACATACATTGTATTTTTTTTTTTAAATAAAAAATATCAAAATGGCCCCCGCTTGCTTTGATTTTTAAGTGTGCGGCCCTCAGTGGATAAAGTTTGGACACCCCTGAACTAGAATATTTTTCTGAGTATAAGTCACACCGGCCGAAAATGCATAATAAAGAAGGAAAAAAACATATATAAGTCGCACTGGAGTATAAATCGCGTTTTTGGGGGAAATTTATTTGATAAAATCCAACACCAAGAATAGACATTTGAAAGGCAATTTAAATAAATGATAAATGGGTTGTACTTGTATAGCGCTTTTCTACCTTCAAGGTACTCAAAGCGCTTTGACACTACTTCCACATTTACCCATTCACACACACATTCACACACTGATGGAGGGAGCTGCCATGCAAGGCGCCAACCAGCACCCATCAGGAGCAAGGGTGAAGTGTCTTGCTCAGGACACAACGGACGTGACGAGGTTGGTACTAGGTGGGATTTGAACCAGGGACCCTCGGGTTGCGCACGGCCACTCTTCCACTGCGCCACGCCGTCCCTGATTTAGAATAAATAAAGAATAGTGAAGAAGAGGCTGAATAAGTGTAGGTTATATGAGGCATAAATAAGCAACTGCTATGTTAACCTAACATATTATGGTAAGAGTCATTCAAATAACTATAACATATAGAACATGCTATACCTTTACCAAACTATCTCTCACTCCTAATCCATAAATCCCATGAAATCTTATACGTTTAGTCTCTTACGTGAATGAAATAAATAATATTATTTGATATCTTACGGTAATGTGTTAATAATTTCACATATAAGACGCTCCTGAGTACAAGTCACACCCCTGACCAAACTATGGAAAAAAATGCGACTTATAGTCCGAAAAATATGGTAATTGGATATTAAGAGTATGAGAAAGTTTGACTCCTACAGTACTTTGTTTACTTACTAAAGTGCCACACATGGATAAATGTGGAGAGTGTTTTACATTTTCCCATCAGGCTTTGTAATGGACTTAAAAGGGTGTAATTTTGATTTTTTTTTTTTTGGTGCAATGATGTATTTTAAAATGTTCAGTGAGCATGTTGTGTTATGTGTGATTGTGTGTGTTTACCTTTTGTGTTTGTTGGATTTATCTGCATTTTTTTTTGGTACCATGACGAGGGAAGGTTGTTTGCATTGGGTCATATAAGTACCTCCTTTCAGAGCATAATTAAAGGTCATTGACCTGAATGACTCACATTTTGCATTCAATGCGCAACATAGTAGCAGCATCAAAATTGTCTAACTGTTAAAATTAATACAAGACCCCTGTGGGTAAGATTCCTTATTAAACTCATGACGTTTGGGGGGCCGCACTTGGCCCGTGGGCCGTAGTTTGGAGACCCTTGCTCGAGAATTTCTAACTGGTTTGGAACCAACAGTGTTCGGGTTGTAATCGTCCAAATATGAATAAAATACTTTTGTCCTGTACTGTAAGTCATTCATCAGCAGCCAAGAGGAGCTTGTGTAACCTGTATCCTATATTTAAAAGGTTTTATAATGATCCATCCATCCATTTTCTACCGCTTATTCCCTTTTGGAGTCGCGGGAGGCGCTGGCGCCTATCTCAGCTACAATCGGGCGGAAGGCGGGGTACACCCTGGACAAGTCGCCACCTCATCGCAGGTTTTATTATGATTTATACATCAAATAATATATTGCGAAAATTGTGTTGAACATGGAATCGAATCGATTCTAATCGTGAAGTACTTAAAAATCTACCACGTCTCTGACGTAGATAAATGAACAGAGACACATATTTTTAGAAAACAAACAATCATGTTGATTGAGACCTGATGATGTCTGCGGTGGTTGCTAATCACGCACAAAGTGTCTGACTGTGGAATGTCGTGTGACTGCGTGAAAGCACACACAATTAAGGCAAAATGGAGCGTCTTGCTGACTACTGAATAAAAGCCACAGGTGGACGAATGCCAGTACATTTCCTGCGATGTGGCAACTCTGCAGGATCTCTGTGTGAAAGGGACTAATGTCGCAGAGCAGACGTGTCCAACTGGTTTTCACTGAGGGACACATCGCAGTTATGCTTGTCCTCAGAGGGCCGCATTTAATAATAATATATGGATAAACATGTATATATATATATATAATACATTAACAATATATTTTTTTACATAAGCTGCAAAAAAATATAAAAATTTCACTTTAAAAACTGGCAGTTCAGTCACCAGAATTTTACAGTAAAAGCATTGGGTTTTTCACAGCATATAAACAAATGGTGTAAATGGAATGGAATGGAGAAACAAAAACACTTTTCTTGTGGTAAAAAAAATCATTGAAAACCGTAAAATATTTTTTTTATGTTTTTTTTGTTAGATTTTGCAATGTTTTAGTGTCTTACTGTATGTGGGAAAAAACAGTACCAAAGTTGATTTTACGGTAAAAAACTCTGCAAAATTTAACCCTAAAATCTATTGTCAATTTGACAGTTTACAATTTGATTGATCATTAGGGACCGAATGTCCCTTTGGGATAGACGACCCTATTGAATTTCTAGCGTTTTATTCTTTTTTAATTATTATTATTCCGCAGCTTTGAGCTGTAATTTGACCCCCTTAACATGCTTCAAAACTCAACATTCGTGAGAGAGGGGCTGTGATCGTCTATACCAAGATGGCTGCCAGGTGCCGTAGCTAAGCCGCTATGTTTTAAAGTTGTCGTTTGCCTGCATATCGTAAAAACAACCGTCCAACATTTTACAACTAATTGTAAACTTTTAGGTGCCAACCATCAGGGCAGAGTTGCGACGAGAGAGTGTGTCGATGTTAAGATATTACGCCGAGTTGGTAAGTCTATCTGTTTGTTAATAGTAGCTACTAGCCGTACCCATGTATTTTCAATGGGCGGTTAGCATTGGGTTTTAATCCTGTTTACTTTTATGTTTCTGCTCCGATTGCGTTTCTTTTTATGTCGAGTATTTATTCTGGGTACTTACTAGGGGTGTAACGGTACGTGTATTTGTATCGAACCGTTTCGGTACGGGGGGTTCGGTTCGGCACGCGGGCGTACCGAACGAGTTCGGAAGCATAAGTCTTCACAAGCTGCTCTGCTTTCTGCCTCTGTCTCTGCCTCATTGTCCCGCCCACACAACCATCTGATTGGTTACATACAAAGCCAATCAGCTGTGCATATTCAGAGCGATGTAACAGCCAATCAGCAGAGCGTATTAAGACTTCAGAGCGATGTAGTCAATGCTTCAGCATCGAGCAGAGATATTCGTTTAGCAGGGGAGGAGCGGACTCTACCCAAATTATACTAAACACTTCCCAGTCACAACTATTACAAAAATCACTATGAGCCCGTTGACCTTCTAGAAACTTAAACTGCAGCTCAGCTCACTCACAGTGTAGGCTTGAGATGAAGGCTAATTAGCTTTTAGCGTAACGTTAGCTCATTTTGCTGCGTGTGTGCGTGTGCGTGTGTGTGTGTGTGTGTGTGTGTGTGTGTGTGTGTGTGTTAGGGGCAGCAAAGCCCTGTCTGTCTGTTATTTCATTGAATTCTATTGTGTTTAGGGATGAATAGTCTCTCCTATTGCAATTGTACTGTTTTTTCAGCTATAGTTACATGAATCATTAGTAATGTAACAGCCTAGTTTTGAATAGCAGGGTCCCTGCTATCACATGTTGATAAAAATACAACATTTACATAATAAAAGTCAACTACAGGGTTTTCAAAAGCTGCAATAAATTAAGCATGATGAGTGGACATTAAACAGTTTCAATGGAAACTGTTTAATGTTGCACTTTTTATATGTAGAAGAAAGGTTTTGTCATTTTATTTAATCAAAGCAACAACTTGAGGCAGTTTAATGTGGATTAACGTGGGCAGAATTATTATAGTGTTCACAATGTTAAAAGGATAAAGCCATTGTTTACAAATTTGGTAAATAAATAACCAAAAAATTTATATTTTGTTGTTTTCTTACTGTACCAAAAATGAACCGAACCGTGACCTCTAAACCGAGGTACGTACCGAGTTGGTAGGTCTATCTGTTTGCTAATAGTAGCTACTAGCCGTACCCATGTATTTTCAATGGGCGGTTAGCATGGGGTTTTAATGCAGTTTCCTCCTATGTTTCTGCTCTGATTGAATTTCTTTGTATGTCGAGTCCTTATTTTGGGTACTTAAATATGGTGCCTGACTGTTGTGGCGTTTTAAGGCCATCTGCACTTTTTATGTGCCGAGTTGGTAGGTCTATCTGTTTGCTAATAGTAGCTACTAGCCGTACCCATGTAATCCCGTTTCCTCTTATGTTTCTGCTCCGATTAAATTTCTTTTTATGTCGAGTCTTTATGTTGGGTACTTACATATCAAATCTGATGTATAACTCATGTGTATACAACTTTTTCTCTGTGTAATAATCCACCCATCCATCTTCTACCGCTTATCTAGGCTTGGGTCACGGGGGCAGCAGCCAAAGCAGTCTCGTCCATCGCTGCTTGCAGCTTTAATTTGTTTTGAAATCTTAGGTCAAGCATATTTTTATTTATTTAGCCTTTATTTAACCAGGTAAAATCCCATTGAGATCAAAGATCTCTTTTCCAAGGGAGACCTGGCCAAGAGGGCAGCAGCAAGGTTACATTACAAACAGTAAACAACACATAAAACATCACATTTACAACAGTAAAACTTGCTCATATGACACATGTGCTTACAGACAAGGTAGACTGCAATCCTTTCACAGAATCTTTAGACTCATGTAATGTAAAAAAGGTTTGAAGTTGAATAATTGATTGTAGGTTATTGCAAGCCTTCGATGCTGAAAACCTAAATGCTTTCTTGCCCAGTTCAGTTCTTACTTTGGGGATGACAAATTGAAGAACATTCATTGAACGCAGATTGTGACTTCCTTGTTTTTTTGTTAAAAGACAAGTGATACAAAGAATAGTTTTGGAGATGAAAACATTCCAATGATTGAGGCGTCGAGCGTATTTTTAAGTACGGTTTTTATCTTTATTTTACACCCAAAAATATTTTTGGAATCTATGATAATATAATATGAGATAGGCTCCAGCACCCCCCGCTGCCCCAAAATGGATGAGGGGTAGAAAATGGATGGATGGATGGATGATAATTAGGGGTGGACAAATTAATGCGTTAATTACGAGTTAACTCATCAATCTATTAACGCCGACAATTATTTTATCGCACATTTGCGTATGTTGTTTACATGCTTTTATTTTGTTAACGCCTTTTCTTATAAAGATGGCGTCGCCCGGACGGGCTTCGGCGTGGAGGGGCTCTTGGTAAAGATGGAACATTTGGCAAAAATACCGGACAATTCTGCAAATTTCCTGGCTGGCTTACAGCGTGGTCACTCCGGGATCACTTACGACCGCCAGACAATTCTGAATGTGGATAGATCGGGCCGTTTTGGACTGAATGAGGCGTGCTTGCTAGAGCGGCTAGCTAGCATGGGAATACTTTGCCGGCTACATCCAGCGGCCTGTGAAGCAGCGGAGTATATGTGTTGTCTGTCTATTTATGAATAATGCAGACCAGGAGTGTTGGCTGAGTTCTTAACGTTTACTTTCAGAGCGTGCATATCACAACATACAAGATGTCGTCATGGCGACACAACCTATACATGCTCCTCACTCCTGTTGCATGCTGGGTAGGGTAGTTCTTTTTTTCCCTGGCTCATAACATCACAATATAGTACCATGTATATGCCTTCAGTTTATCAAAGCACCAGGCAAACAATCGGAAAATTCCCATCATATCAATTCCTAGATATGGTCATAATTATTTTAAGTGCACTACGCAGAATAAACACAACATTATTAATATTGCTACTACGGATAATTTGATCAAAAATTCCCTAAAACAGCCCACTACCTATAATATAGGTTTTTTAAACATAAGATCCCTGATAAAAAAAATGTTTCTGCTGTTACCTCAGAAATTGCCTGTTCAGATGTTATGATTGTGGCTCAGAGATTTGTATGTAGATTATATTTATTTTCCATAACAAACAGGATAACTTAAATACCCTGGCAGTGGCAATAAGCTTAAATGTTTGTATTTACATTTTTGGAGTTGATTTTCATCAAATATGCTATTTAACTGCTACTGTTTAACAAGGACTGATTTAAATTGTGTTTGCACAACAAATGTTTTGGCGCTTTTGTTCATGTGGGAGAATATTCCAATAAAGGTGCACTACACACTACTTTTGAATTCATTATTGGGCTTTGCGTATACAATGCAGTTAATCGCGATTAATCGGAGAAAAAGTGCGATTAACTTCGATTAAAATGTTTAATCGTTCCCCAGCCCTAATGATAATATAATATTTTGATGATATGGAATTCCAAAATATTTTTAATGTTAAAAGGGAAAGAATAAATATATTTAGTAAGAAAAGACTAAGCCTTTAATTAATGCATATTATTTCCAGGCTTTCACGAGCCACGTTAAATAATGTGACTTTGACACCTGTGTTGTAGAGCCTGGCTCCTTGTCACACTCACCACTGGGGGGTTTTGGCCTGGGAGGAACCCCTTTCTTGGGCGGCAGCGCAGGCGTGTCGTTCTTTCTCCCGAACGGGTCGTCCACGAAGGCCCCCTGGGCACACAGAAAGGCGGTGGTCAGCCGAGGCCACGCAGCTGCCAGGTCGGGTTTTACCTTCTGGTAGTCCGGCAGCCAGCTGGCGCGGCCTTCCAACGGGTCTCTGGGCTTGGACATGTGGCTGAAGTCCGCGAAGCCGGCCGAGCTGTTACTGCTGCTGAACGAGTCGCTGCCAAAGGGATCCAAAGCGCCAAACAGGTCTGAAAGTGACAAGGCGCCATGAACGCTCTAAACCTCCCCGGAAGGTCTTACTCGGGAGGGCGCGGAGATCCTACCTGCTCCTTTGGATTTGGGATTGCTGGAAGAGAAGGGGTCGCTGCTTGTGAAGTGACTGATTTGCTGCTGGGGATGCCAGAAGAAAAAAGAATGCTTGTAAGCAACTGTGCATGGAGGTCTTAATTAGTGTGCTAAATAACTGCAAGAGGCTGAAGTTTTTGCTTTTTCTCCGCCGTCGCCGGCATTTGAGTGACAGACATGTTGGCCAATCAGAATTGCTGACAAAGCCAAGTGTCAGGTTCAAACACTGATGCCATTTATCAAACAGACAAGAAGCAAGGAATTAAACAGGCAACTGAGCTGCCTTTTTTTTTTTTTTTAACCATAAAAACAGCAGTACTGTTTTCCATTTACAGTAATATACACTACATTTTCAGCTAAAATTATTGCAAACTTACCATATTTTTTTAACATTTTAGCTAAAAAAAAAAATATCTACTAATAAAATGCATTTAAAAAATGATGTAATAATAGTATTCACTGTTATTATTTCCAGGCCTTCCAGGGCCAAATAAAATGAAGTGGCGGGCCATTTTGGCCACCAGGCCTTGAGTTTGACACCTGTGGTTTGGACTGTCAATCAATCAACATTTTCTCGTCTGAAGGTGCCACAATATGCAATAATTTACTTTAAAATAACATTTGGTTTTATGCAGACAATTCACATCATGTTCATCAACTGGATAGATGATTGATTAAAAACTCTTCAGTGTTTATTAGGCTGGGAATCTTTGGGCCCGTTCTGTAACCATTCAAACCATTATTTAAATAGAAATAAATCAATCAATCAATCATCAATCAATGTTTATTTATATAGCCCCAAATCACAAATGTCTCAAAGGACTGCACAAATCATTACGACTACAACATCCTCGGAAGAACCCACAAAATACTAATACTAATGATTTCAAAGCAAGTTATCCATCAAAGTATGCAATGTAAAAGTAGCAATAGATTTCATGCTCAAATTGTAAAATTTACTGTGCTTTATAAAGCATTTTTCTCTGAATTAATTTTTGTTTTACTTTTTTTACTGTAATAAACTGTGGTGTTGTTTTGGCATTTACAGTAATACACTGAAAAATCTACACTTGTTGATTCGCGGTAAAATAAACAAACAAACTGGCAGCTTAAGTGCCAAAATTATACTATGAAATTGCATTTTATAGAATATAAAGTAAAAAATATATATATTCAATTTTACAGTAAAATTCTTGGAAATGAGCTGCTTTTTTACCATAAAAACAGCAGTACTGTTTTTTGATTTACAGTAATATACACTACATTATATAATCATTTAGAGTAATATACACTACATTTTAGCTGAAATTATTGCAATTTACCATATTTTTGGGACATTTCAGTTTAAAAAATCTACTAATAAAATGCAATAAAAAATGACGTAATAATAGTATTCACTGTCATTATTGTCATGCTTTCCAGGGCCAAATACAATGAAGTGGCTCAAGTACCAAAATTTTACTATAAAATTGCATTTTTTAAATTTAAAGTAAAATAAACAAATGTCAATTATACAATAAAATTCTGGCAACTGAGCTGTTTTTTTTTAACCATAAATACAGCAGTAATGTTTTTCCATTTACAGTAATATACACTACATTATATAATCATTTACAGTAATATACACTACATTATTTAATCATTTACAGTAATATACACTACATTTTGAGCTGAAATTATTGCAACTTACCATATTTTTTTGACATTTTAGTCAAAAAAAAAAAATCCTAATAAAATGCATAAAAAAATGTGTATTAATAGTATTCACTGTCATTATTTCCAGGCTTTCCTGAGCCAAATAAAATGATGTGGCTCAAGTGCCAAAATTGTACTATAGAATTGCTTTTTTTTTACATAAAGTAAAATAAACAAATGTCAATTTTACAGTAAAATTCTGGCAACTGAGCTGCCTTTTTTTTTAACCATATTTACAGCAGTAATGTTTTTCCATTTACAGTAATATACACTACATTATATAATAATTTACAGTAATATACACTACATTATATAATAATTTACAGTAATATACACTACATTATATAATAATTTACAGTAATATACACTACATTATATAATAATTTACAGTAATATATACTACATTTTGAGTTGAAATTATTGCAACTTACCATATTTTTGGGACATTTTAGTTTAAAAAAAACCTACTAATAAAATGCATTATGGCCTCATTATTTCCAGGCTTTCCAGGGCCAAATAAAATGAAGTGGCTCAAGTGCCAAAACTTTACTATAAAATTACATTGTTTTGTATTTAAAGTAAAACAAAAAAAGCAAAACATTTTTTACAGTAGAATTCTGGCAACTGAGGTGCGTTTTTTTTTACCATAAAAACAGCAGCGCTGTTTTTCCATTTACAGTAATATACACTACATTATATAATAATTTACAGTAATATACACTACATTATATAATAATTTACAGTAATATACACTACATTATATAATAATTTACAGTAATATACACAACATTATATAATAATTTACAGTAATATACACTACATTATATAATAATTTACAATAATATACACTACATTTTGAGCTGAAATTATTGCAACTTACCACATTTTTTTGTCATTTTAGTTTTTAAAAAATCTACTAATAAAATTCATAAAAAAATGGTGTAATAATAGTACTCACTGTCATTATTTCCAGGCTTTCCTGGGCCAAATAAAATGAAGTGGCTCAAGTGCCAAAATTTTACTATAAAATTGCATTTTTTTAATTTAAAGTAAAATAAACAAATGTCAATTATACAGTAAAATTCTGGCAACTGAGCTGTTTTTTTTAACCATAAATACAGCAGTAATGTTTTTCCATTTACAGTAATATACACTACATTATATAATCATTTGCAGTAATATACACTACATTATATAATCATTTACAGTAATATACACTACATTATATAATCATTTGCAGTAATATACACTACATTATATAATCATTTACAGTAATATACACTACATTATATAATCATTTACAGTAATATACACTACATTATATAATCATTTGCAGTAATATACACTACATTTTGAGCTGAAATTATTGCAACTTATCATATTTTTTTGAGATTTTAGTCAAAAAAAAATTTTAATAATAAAATGCATAAAAAAATGTGTAATAATAGTATTCACTGTCATTATTTCCAGGCTTTCCTGAGCCAAATAAAATGAAGTGGCTCAAGTGCCAAAATTTTACTATAGAATTGCACTTTTTTTTAAATAAAGTAAAATAAACAAATGTCAATTTTACAGTAAAATTCTGGCAACTGAGCTGCCTTTTTTTTAACCATAAATACAGCAGTAATGTTTTTCCATTTACAGTAATATACACTACATTATATAATAATTTACAGTAATATACACTACATTATATAATAATTTACAGTAATATACACTACATTATATAATAATTTACAGTAATATACACTACATTATATAATAATTTACAGTAATATACACTACATTATATAATAATTTACAGTAATATACACTACATTATATAATAATTTACAGTAATATACACTACATTATATAATAATTTACAGTAATATACACTACATTATATAATAATTTACAGTAATATACACTACATTATATAATAATTTACAGTAATATACACTACATTATATAATAATTTACAGTAATATACACTACATTATATAATAATTTACAGTAATATACACTACATCACTGGTATATAATATTTTAATTTACAGTAATATACACTACATTATATAATAATTTACAGTAATATACACTACATTATATAATAATTTACACTACATTATATAATAATTTACAGTAATATACACTACATTATATAATAATTTACAATAATATACACTACATTATATAATAATTTACAGTAATATACACTACATTATATAATAATTTACACTACATTATATAATAATTTACAGTAATATACACTACATTATATAATAATTTACAATAATATACACTACATCACTGGTATATAATATTTTAATTTACAGTAATATACACTACATCACCAGTATATAATATTTTACAGTAATATACCGGTACACTACATTATATAATAATTTACTGTAATGTACACTACATTATATAATAATTTACAGTAATATGCACTACATTATATAATAATTTACAGTAATATACACTACATTATATAATAATTTACAGTAATATAAAATACATTATAAAATAATTTACACTACATTATATAATAATTTACAGTAATATACACTACATTATATAATAATTTACAGTAATATACACTACATTATATAATAATTTACACTACATCATATAATAATTTACAGTAATATACACTACATTATATAATAATTTACAGTAATATACACTACATTATATAATAATTTACAGTAATATACACTACATTATATAATAATTTACAGTAATATACACTACATTATATAATAATTTACACTACATCATATAATAATTTACAGTAATATACACTACATTATATAATAATTTACAGTAATATACACTACATTATATAATAATTTACAGTAATATACACTACATTTTGAGCTGACATTATTGCAGCTTACCATATTTTTTTTACATTTTAGTTTTAAAAAATCTATTAATAATATGCATTAAAAAGTGGTGTAATAATAGTATTCTCTGTTACAAGCGGCCCTCTGGGGCCAAACATAAGTGCCATGTGGCCCTCAGTGAAAACCACTTTGACACCTCTGCTCTAAAAGTAACATCACTCATTATTTTTGCCCTTTTATGCATTTTAATGTAAACGATATTCAAATCCAACCACAATTTAGGAGAGGAAAATGGCAGTGGTGTTTTTCCTGAGCCTCAGAGAACAGCGCTGGCTACTACAGAGTCAGAAATGGTAGATAGCGTCCTCACCTTGGAAGGTAAGGTGGCACTCTTGCTGAAGGGGTCTGACGCGCCGAAAGGATCCAACTTTGTGGTCTTCTTGAAGAAATCTTCAGAGGATGCTTTGAAGGGGTCTGTCTCTTTGAAGGGGTCGCCTCCAAAGGGATCTGCAACAGCACAGTGGCTGAGTGGTTAGTCGCGGTGCTCAGCTACATAAGGAACATGAAGATGTTTGCATCGTTTTAAATAACGTGTATCACTCCTCATGCTGAACACCCCATGGCTTGAAGCCTCCCGACCTCGCTGGCTAAGATTCATGCACGCTGGCTAGTGAGCTGCCGACCAATTGACCGGCACGGCTCTTGAGGTGCCAGGGAGTGACGTTCACAAAGTATCAAAGAAGAGGAGAATAAGTGATTATTACATTTTAACAGAAGTGTAGTTAGAACATGTTCAAACAGAAAGTAAGCAGATATTAACAGTAAATGAACAAGTGGATTAATAATCCATTTTTTACAGTTTGTCCCTCATAATGTCTACAAAATATTAGGTGTATTAATGACACAATATGTTACTGCAGACTAATTAGGAGTCTTTGTTTGTTTACTTCCTACTAAAAGTATAGTTTGTTCAACATTTCCTTTAAGGACTAAATGTGTGTGAAGTGAATTATATTTATATAGCGCTTTTTCTCTAGTGACTCAAAGTGCTTTACATTTAAACCAGTGTGGGTGGCACTGGGAGCAGGTGGGTAAAGTGTCTTGCCCAAGGACACAATGGCAGTGACTAGGATGGCGGAAGCGGGATTCGAACCTGCAACCCTCAAGTTGCTGGCACGGCCGCTCTACCAACCGAGCCATACCGCCCCATGGTGGTATGGCTCCATACAATGACAATAATAAACATATGTTTCATGTACACATGTTCAAATAAAGACAATAATGGTCCATTTATTTGGGAAAATATCAAAGTATCGAGATACATTTTGGTAGCGGTACCAAAATATTGGGACGGGCACCACCCGTGTTGTAGGCCCTCCTACATTTGAAGTGCCCCAGAGAGTGGGTAGGCACATTACCACAGTAGATAAACAACTGAAGTGGTGTGCCGCAGCTTGCAGCTTGACGTGTGGGTGAAGACTCTTTCCTGCCACTGATCCTCCGAGTGGAGCACAGGGAAGTGAAACATGGCAGCAGCAGCAGGAAGTGGACCTGAGCCTTCACACACCTGTCACCAAAAATATCTTACCCACAAGTGCTGTCAAACCTCGCTCGAGGAAGCGTTCCTCACGGAGGTTGTAGGGCTGGGCGATCAAGGACAAAATAATCATCACGATTATTTTGATTGATATCGAAATCTCGATTAATGACACGACAAGTGGCCTAGTGGTTAGGGCAGGGGTCGGGAACCTTTTTGGCTGAGAGAGCCAAAAAGCTAAATATTTTAAAATGTATTTCCGTAAGAGCCATATAATATTTTTTTTAACACTGAACACAACTAAACGCGTGCATTTTTAAGTAAGACCAACATTTCTAGAGTATAGAAGGTCTCTTATTCTTTGTAATAACACTGTTATTCTGAAGCTAACTGTGGAGGGGGCGTGGCCCGCGGGCCTGCTGCGAACTGGGGTGTGCCAGGACCGGCCTCGAAATCAGCGGGAGCTGCGTAAATGGCCCACCTGAGCCTTGTTATCTAATCACCTGTCGCTCTGTTATAAGCAGCAGCCAGGAGGAGAGACGGGGTTGGGGCTGGAGCTGGAGCTAGAGCGCGAGCGAGGACAAAAGAGAAAAAGACAATGTCTGGAAAGCAACTGAGGGACTTATTGAAAAAGAAAACAATATTGTAACCCTGAAACAGGCTCTCATGTTGGTGCTTGGTGGTCTGAAGAACCCCCAGGAGGACAAGCCCCACACTAACCAATAATAAATAAATAACTTCTTAACGCAACTTCTTGAACAGGTGCGGTAGTAAACGGATGGATGGACTAAAAATGCATGAGAATGTTTTATATTTTGAACATTATTTTCAACACTTATTACAAGTGGAATTATTCATTACTTATCATGTTAAGCAATGTCAGCTCAGATTTATTCGAGAGCCAGATGCAGTCATCAAAAGAGCCACATCTGGCTCGCGAGCCATAGGTTCCCTACCCCTGGGTTAGAGTGAGATGGGTAGGTTGTGAGTTCAAACCCCGGCCGAGTCATAACAAAGACTATTAAAATGGGAGCCGTTACCTCCCTGCTTGCCACTCAGCATCGAGGCTTGGAATCACCAAAAATGATTCCCGGGGGGTGAACAAGGGGATGGGTCGAATGCAGAAGACACATTACATCACACCTAGTGTGTGTGTGTGTGTGTGTGTGTGTGTGTGTGTGTGTGTGTGTGTGTGTGTGTGTGTGTGTGTGTGTGTGTGTTTGACTATCATTGCTACTTTAACTGTTACTTAACTTAAACGAATAATGAAGCAAAACTGCACATGGGGCGGCATAGCTCGGTTGGTAGAGTGGCCGTGCCAGCAACTTGAGGGTTGCAGGTTCGATTCCCGCTTGTGCCATCCTAGTCACTGCCATTGTGTCCTTGGGCAAGACACTTTACCCACCTGCTCCCAGTGCCACCCACACTGGTTTAAATGTAACTTAGGTATTGGGTTTCACTATGTAAAGCGCTTTGAGTCACTTGAAAAAAGCGCTATATAAATATAATTCACTTCACTTCACATTTCAGAATGGACATTTCAGCCCAACCACACCTGTGCAATAATCACACTGTTTAATCAGCATCTAGACATGCTACACCATTGGTACAACATTGTAAAGGACAAACTGTAAAAATTGATTATGAATCTACTTGTTCATTTACTGTTAATTTTCTCATTTAACATGTTTTATCTACACTTCTGTTAAAATGTAATAATCACTTATTCTTCTCTTCTTTGGTACTTGACATTAGTGTAAAGTAGTGTGGTCCTCTGTGTTTTTAAAATGTTGATTTCTATTTATTGTTTTAATTGGTTTTACCCTTTAAAATCAGTTTTAATCATATTTATTTTCATATTGATTTTATATTTTTTCTAATAATTTTTTTCATTCAGTCATTGGTGGAGCCAAGGATAATATTTGAAAATTGTTTTTAATATTATTGTGCAGCACTTTGGAAACATTTCTTTTGTTTAAAATGTGCTACACAAATAAAGTTTATAGGATTGGCTTAGTGTTGGATGATACCACACATTTAGGTATGGATCCGATACCAAGTAGTTCCAGGATCATACTTTGGTCATGTTCAAAGTCCTCATGTGTCCAGGGACGTATTTACTGACTTTTCAAACATAATATGATTTTTTATAAACGTTTACACCAAAAAATATTGACGTAATCATAGTAGTATCGACTAGATACACTCCAGTACTTGGTATCATTACAGTGGATGTCAGGCCGGTGAGCTATTGTATCCTCCTACGCTGTGTAGTGAATCATGTTTAGGTATTCCTCGTCCTGCAGTGATAATGATACTTGTAAGAAGCTTACTTTATTTGTCACCATGGAGATGAGGATTAGTGATTTTGAAGTAGCTAAAACACTGTGGATGGACGTTAGCCGCTAGCTGGCCATGTCTTAAAGCAGCTTTTCCTGAGAGTGTTTTAACTTCACCTTTAGCTTGACTTTTTACACCAAAACGCGTCCATTCTCTCTTTTCTGTCTACACACTGTGTCTGCTTGTAAGTACTCTGTGTGTGTGCGCTGCCCAACATGCTCCTCTGCTCCTAAAACCAGCAATAGCACGATGACACGCCGTCATGCCTATAAAAAAAATCTAAATATGGCAAACCGGTACTTTTCAAACAGAGTATAGTACTGTTTTCAATTCATTAGTACCACAATACTATACTAGTACCGGTATACCCTGCAACCCTAGTTGTGGGAGCATGGTTTATTATTGCTCCATGGTTTCTCATTGTCCCATTGGGTTGAGTTTTTCCTTGCCCTGATGTGGGATCTGAGCCGAGGATGTGGTAACACTCATGATTTAGGGCTATAAAAGTAAACATTGATTGATTGATTGATTACTGATCAAGTGGCGGTCTCCACATCCATCCATCCATCCATCCATCCATTTTCTACCGCTTATTCCCTTTCGGGGTCGCGGGGGGCGCTGGCGCCTATCTCAGCTACAATCGGGCGGAAGGCAGGGTACACCCTGGACAAGTCGCCACCTCATCGCAGGGCCAACACAGATAGACAGACAACATTCACACTCACATTCACACACTAGGGCCAATTTAGTGTTGCCAATTAACCTATCCCCAGGTGCATGTCTTTGGAGGTGGGAGGGGCCTATCCCCAGGTGCATGTCTTTGGAGGTGGGAGGGGCCTATCCCCAGGTGCATGTCTTTGGAGGTGGGAGGGGCCTATCCCCAGGTGCATGTCTTTGGAGGTGGGAGGAAGCCGGAGTACCCGGAGGGAACCCACGCATTCACGGGGAGAACATGCAAACTCCACACAGAAAGATCCCGAGCCTGGATTTGAACCCAGGACTGCAGGAACTTCGTATTGTGAGGCAGACGCACTAACCCCTCTGCCACCGTGAAGCCCCGGTCTCCACATTGTTTCATTTAAGTCGTGTTTCGGGGATGAATGAGCGGTCCCGGAAATTATTTTCCCAAACAAATCTTCCCTTTCCTCACAATAACAGCATTTATTTAGATTTATGTCAATTTTCCTGATGTTTTGCGTTTAGCAGCAAATTTAGTTTTAATGGCCAATTCTGTGACTTTATTTGTTGAGTTTAGTGATTATTGATTAGGCACACTAGCGCTGTGTCAAATACAGACTTCTAGTCGACGTCTTTTTTGTTGACTTCTATGCTGACTCATCTGTTTTCCTGATACAAACTCAGGAATTTGCATCCACCTACATCAGGGGTGTCCAAAGTGCAACCCGGGGGCCATTTTTTAACGGCCCCACGGCACATTTTAAAAATACGATTGAAACATTTTTAAAACGTAAAAAGTGATATAAAGGAGCAAAGGGGTGAACTGTAACAAGAAAATGTTGCAATGTTGACTCTAATAACACAAAGCTGCCATGCAGGCTGTTTCTTTCTTTAAAAAATAATAATGAATCAAAATCAAAGTCATTATGAATTATTGACATATTCAAGGCTCCATTTACGTCACGTTAAATTTTCCACTTTGAGATATTTTTTGATGAAAATGTTGCATATTATGTGTTTGCCATATAAAAAACTAAGCTATTTTTTTAAAGAAGGGCCTAAAATGAACAAAGAAAAAACACAAACAACAATAAAAGTTGATCTCGAGATTATTGTGTTAAAAGTAAGCAGTAAAAAACATGTATAATTTATTTTCTAACACTTTAATGAGTAGGACCCTTTTGGATCCCCAATCATTTTAGTGTCATTGCTCAAAAAATAATAATGAATTAAAATCAATGGTGTTATGAGTTATTGACCTTTTTAATGCTCCAATTATTATATCATCTCAAATATTCCATCCATCCATCCATTTTCTACCGCTTATTCCCTTTGGGGTTGCATGGGGGCGCTGGCGCCTATCTCAGCTAAAATCGGGAGGAAGGCAGGGTACACCCTGGACAAGTCGCCACCTCATCGCAGCTTAAATATTCCACTTAAAAAAATTATTGGGTGAAAATATTGCATATTTCGTGATTTTTCCATAAAAAAGTTTTTTTTTTGACAAAAAGAGCATACAACTTAAATCTTTAGAATCATTATATTGACAGATAGACCTAATGTTGATCTGGAGATTTAAAACTTGAATAATAATAAAAAAATAATACTGAATAATGACACATTTTTAATATTTTTTGGACCAAAACCCTTTGGGGTCCCTGAGATCAAATCTGAGTGAAGGCCGAAATGTATATTTTTTATACATATATTGTATTGGTTTTTTCAATAAAAAATATCAAAATGGCCCCAGCTTGCTTTGATTTTTAAGTGTGCGGCCCTCAGTGGACAAAGTTTGGACACCCCTGACCTACATCGTTTGTTTTTTTTAAATTGTAATAATTGGCCCGATACATTTCATCCATTCCACCCTTTTCCATACGTTGGAAAAGGGTGGAGTGCCATCTCCGGGTTGGGGAGGAGACCCTGCCCCGAGTGGAAGAGTTCAAGTACCTCAGAGTCTTGTTCACGAGTGAGGGAAGAGTGGATCGTGAGATCGACAGGCGGATCGGTGCGGCGTCTTCAGTAATGCGGACGCTGTATCGATCGGTTGCGGTGAAGAAGGAGCTGAGCCGGAAGGCAAAGCTCTCAATTTACCGGTCGATCTACGTTCCCATCCTCACCTATGGTCATGAGCTTTGGGTTATGACCGAAAGGATAAGATCACGGGTACAAGCGGCCCAAATGAGTTTCTCCCTTAGAGATAGGGTGAGAAAACCATCCATAAATTTTACAGTAAAAAAAACAAGTAGTTAATCGCCAAAATTTTACAGTAAACTGAGCAATGGTAGCGTTTTTTCTATTAACAGTAATGCATTATAAAAAAATGTGTAGATTTCACGGTTAAAAAAAAGCAGTTCAGCACTAGAATTTGTATTTAAAAATAACAGTGGCAGCGGGTTTTCCATTTACAGTAATACACCGTAAAAACCTCCATAGATTTTACGGTAAAGAACTCAGTTATCATAATTTTATTATAGCGTGTTTTTCCATTTACAGTAATGCAATTGAAACACAACCGTAGATTTTACTGTTAAAAAAAAAGTTAATCGCTATAATTTTACTGTAAATTAGATTTTACGGTAAAAAAAGAGCTAATTGCTTGAATTTTACTGTACTTAAAAATAAAATAAAAACAGCAGTTTATCGCAAAAACTGTTACAATAAAAATAGCAAAAAAAAAAAAAAAAAGAGATAGGGTGAGAAGCTCTGTCATCCGGGAGGAACTCAAATTAAAGCCGCTGCTCCTCCACATGGAGAGGAGCCAGATGAGGTGGTTCGGGCATCTGGTCAGGATGCCACCTGAATGCCTCCCTAGGGAGGTGTTTAGGGCACGTCCGACCGGTGAATTGATGAAGGTGGACCCCGACTTAAACAAGTTGAAAAACTTATTGGGGTGTTACCATTTGGTGGTCAATTGTACGGAATATGTACTGTACTGTGCAATCTACTAATAAAAGTATCAATCAATCAATAGGAGGCCACGGGGAAGACCCAGGACACGTTGGGAAGACTATGTCTCCCGGCTGGACTGAGAACGCCTCGGGATCCCCCGGGAAGAGCTGGACCAAGTGGCTGGGGAGAGGGAAGTCTGGGCTTCCCTGCTTAGGCTGCTGCCCCCGCCACCCGACCTCAGATAAGAGAAGGAAGATGGATGGATGAAATATTTTTATGAATGTGGGGAGACGAAATTGAAATGTGATTTAATGGTGCAGTCCCGCAAGGTGGTAAGACCCAGAAGGCCTAGCTGAGTGAGTACCTGCAGGCGCTGCTGGCGGCTTTGCAAAGGGGTCATTTTGGAAAGGGTCACCTGGAGAAGGAGTCAAGCAGAGGAGGAAGACACAAAAGAAAGAAGTGAAGCTAACAACCACAATGCAAAAAGGGAAATCTAAGTAAGACCAAATATCGGAAATAAGGCTGATATTTGCTTATTTTCTGTCTGATAAGATCATTTTCTTTACTTGTTTTAAGTGTTTTGCTCCTAAATAATCTCAGTAAGATATTACAGCTTGTTGCTGAGATGTGATGAGATATATTAAGTAAAACATGCTTGAAACTAGAATATCAAGTGTTGCAAAGCTGTGTCATCAACACTCACGGGTAGAAAACTACTTTTTTCAAGTACTGTATTTTTCAGATTATAAATTGCAGTTTTTTTCATAGTTTGGCCAGAGCTGCGACTTATGTGTGAAATATTAACACATTACCGTAAACTATCAAATAATATGATTTATCTCATTCACGTAAGAGACTAGGCGTATATCAGCAAACGTCTCACACGCACGCACGCACGCACGCACGCACGCACGCACGCACGCACGCACGCACGCACGCACGCACGCACGCACGCACGCACGCACGCACGCACGCACGCACGCACGCACGCACACACACACACACACACACACACACACACACACACACACACACACACACACACACACACACACACACACACACACATCAACCTATAACAATTAGGCGGGGGTGGGTCATGGCAGAAGTGCATTGTGAAAAAAAAGGAAAATTGATCATTTCCACATTGGCGGTAAAACTGAAAACAAAAATGGCGTTGAAAAGGAAATGGTATCCTGCAGGTTACAAGCTAGAAGTAGTGAAATATGCAGCAGAAAACGGCAATCGAGCAGCAGAAAGAAAGTTTGGAGTTAGCCAGAAGTTTGTAATGGAGCTGGCGAAAAGTGCAGGCTACTCTTACTGATATGAAGAAAAGTAAAAAAGTTAATCACGGGCTAAAAGCTAGCTGGCCACAGTTTGGTAAACATATTGCATGTTCTATATGTTATAGTTATTATAGTTTGATATTAATAAGTTATCAATAAATGATAAGAAAACTAAATGTATGGTGTTTAGTGGTGCAAGAACAAATGAAGCACAATTAAAATGAAATCTAGTGGAAATTGAGTACATGCAACTAAATTAATTCATAAATTATGTTGGAAAGCGCATAATGAATATAAAGAGGGAAAAACATCCAAATCCATTGCTATTCTGTATAAAGTAAGACACATGCTGAATGAGAAATGCCTGCATATGTTATATTATTCTTTTATTTTTACATATTTAACATATTATGTTGAAGTTTAGGGAAATGTTTATAAAACAAACATAGAGGCAATAATTCAACTTCAAAAAAGGGTGATTAGAATAATAGACAAAGCGAGCTACTATGAAAGATACCAATCCATTATTTATGAGTTCTAATGTGTTCTAATGTTCAGATATTGTGTTTTTAAAAGCAATGGACATGATGTTTGGAGTAAAGAACAACAGCCTTCCCAGCTTGTATTCTTAGCTTATTTACATTAAGAGGAGAAAAATATAATTTACGGGGGATATTGATTATTGAAATAAGTAAAGTAAGAAGGAATATAAAATACAAATGTATTTCAGTTTTAGGAGTTAAATGGTGGCAGAAGCTCAGTGATGAGTTGGAGACGTGTACTTCTTTGTTACGCGTTAAAAAAACCTTGAGAGGTGAAATAATTGAAAATTATAAACATCCCATTGATTTATTGAACGTTGATGTTCCAGGCAATCTAATTTTCAGTGAGGGTATAGAATAGGCAAATATAAGCTTTGGCTTCAGCATATTCCTTTTTCCGTCATTCTTTTTGTGTGTAAATGTGTATGATTGTTAAATATGTATCATCTGTACACAAAATGCTTGATGGTTGGTTCATTCATTCATTCGTTCATCATTTGAATGACTCTTACCATAATATGTTAGGTTGCTTATTTATGCCTCATATAACCTACACTTATTCAGCCTGTTCTTCACTATTCTTTATTTATTTTAAATTGCCTTTCAAATGTCTATTCTTGCTGTTGGATTTTATCAAATAAATTTCCTCCAAAAATGCGACTTATACTCCAGTGCGACTTATATATAGGGACGGCGTGGCGCAGTGGAAGAGTGGCCGTGCGCAACCCGAGGGTCACTGGTTCAAATCCCACCTAGAACCAACCTCGTCACGTCCGTTGTGTCCTGAGCAAGACACTTCACCCTTGCTCCTGATGGGTGCTAGTTGGCGCCTTGCATGGCAGCTCCCTCCATCAGTGTGTGAATGTGTGTGTGAATGTGGAAGTAGTGTCAAAGCGCTTTGAGTACCTTGAAGGTAGAAAAGCGCTATACAAGTACAACCCATTTATTTATCATTTATATACCGTATTTTTCGGACTATAAGTCGCAGTTTTTTTCATAGTTTGGCCGGGTGTGTGACTTATACTCAGGAGACTTATGTGTGAAATTATTAACACATTACTGTAAATATCAAATCATATTATTTATCTCATTCACGTAAGAGACTAGACGTATAAGATTTCATGGGATTTATGGATTAGGAGTGAGAGATAGTTTGGTAAAGGTATAGCATGTTCTATATGTTATAGTTATTTGAATGACTCTTACCATAATATGTTAGGTTAACATAGCAGTTGCTTATTTATGCCTCATATAACCTACACTTATTCAGCATGTTCTTCACTATTCTTTATTTAGTTTAAATTGCCTTTCAAATGTCTATTCTTGCTGTCGGGTTTTATCAAATAAATTTCCCCCCAAAAAATGCGACTTATACTCCGGAACGACTTATGCTCCAAAAATTACAGTACTCATATAGTGGTACAGTTATTAGTGAGAATGTACTTATTTTAAGGTATTTTTGGGTTCATTGAAGTTAGCTCATTTGACTTGTTTTGGAAAAGCCAACATTTCTTGTTCTATTGGCAAATCATTTTGCTATCTTCAAATAAAATACCCCCCATTTTTGTATTTTTTTTCCTTGTTTTTGAACCCTGACTTTTTGCAGTGCATGCTCTGCTAAAAGAGAGGTCAGTGGGGAGAGGAGAGGAGGAGGAGAAGAAGAGGTGGAGGCTGGGGAACCTTTGAAAGGGTCGGCCCTGAAAGGGTCCTCGGAGTGGAAGGGGTCGGTGTGAAGTTCTTGAGGCTGGTTGTTGAAGACTGAGGGCTTGACTTTGAATGGATCCTCCTGCGTGAGGAAGCAAAGACGTCATGTTGACATTGAAGAACCCGGGCGGTGATCCCCTACCTGGGAAGACGTGCTGAAGGCTCCGTTTTCTCTATCGCTGAACCCCTCGCTCATGTCGGCCAGGTTGGTCATGCTGCCGCCGTGGGTCCCGTTCAGGGTGCTGTTGTACTGTTCGATGCTTTTGGAGACTTCCTGTTGGCTGTCCTGGATTTGGGACAACTTACTGCGTGCCTGAGGATCACAGGAGCACAGGTGGTTCGGGTGTTGTCCTGGCGCGATGGCGCCCCCTGCTGCCAACCTGGTTGATCTCGTCCTGCGTAGCCTTCAGGGACTTGATGATGGTCTCCAGTTGGATCTTGCCCGCCGCCAGACTCTGCTCCAGCTGGTCCTCCTCCTGTTGCAGCCGGCCCAGGTCGGCCTTGGCCCGGCTCAGCTCCTCCTCCTGGTTCTGCAGGTCCGACTCCTGAGAGTGGATCTGACTCTGGAGTGTTGAGATCTGGAGGACATGAAGAAAAGAAACTCCTAACCTCCGTCGGAGCTCGTGTGGAGACTTCTCCACGAGGTCCATGTTCCTTTCCTACCATCTGAGACTCCTCCTGACATTTCATCTGGACTTCATTCAGCATGTCCTCCAGTTTGTGTTTCTGCTGGTCCATCTCCTCCAGGCGGTCCTGGGCGTCCTGTTTCTGCGCCTCCAGCTCCTGCAGACACGCCGTCTCTCGGTCCAGCTCGTTCTGCATGTCCTGGACAGCCGGGAGGAAAACTAAGTCATGCTGACGACATCGTAGGAGGAGGAAAAAAGCGGGGAGGACACTGACCTGCACCTCAGCACTCTTATGCCTGATGGACTCTTCTGCCTCCCTGATGTCCTGCTCCAGAGTGTACTTCTCCCTGACACACACACACACACACAAGTGTTGTTGTGTGGGCTCCTTCCTTTGTTAACATGAAAGACACTGGACTGAAATTAAAAAAGAAAATGATCACTAAATTCAAACAAGGTGAAATATGAAGCACAGAACATGACGTCAGAAATCCACAGCTCTTCCGCCCCTCTACCACGCATCTCAAATATAACATGGGATTAAATCATCTTTTGTTATTGTCAAATATAACATGGGATTAAATCATCTTTTGTTATTGTCAAATATAACATGGGATTAAATCATCTTTTGTTATTGTCAAATATAACATGGGATTAAATCATCTTTTGTTATTGTCAAATATAACATGGGATTAAATCATGTTTTGTTATTGTCAAATATAACATGGGATTTAATCATCTTTTGTTATTGTCAAATATAACATGGGATTAAATCATCTTTTGTTATTGTCAAATATAACATGGGATTAAATCATCTTTTGTTATTGTCAAATATAACATGGGATTAAATCATTTTTTGTTATTGTCAAATATAACATGGGATTAAATGATCTTTTGTTATTGTCAAATATAACATGGGATTTAATCATCTTTTGTTATTGTCAAATATAACATGGGATTAAATCATCTTTTGTTATTGTCAAATATAACATGGGAATAAATCATCTTTTGTTATTGTCAAATATAACATGGGATTAAATCATGTTTTGTTATTGTCAAATATAACATGGGATTAAATCATCTTTTGTTATTGTCAAATATAACATGGGATTAAATCATCTTTTGTTATTGTCAAATATAACATGGGATTAAATCATCTTTTGTTATTGTCAAATATAACATGGGATTAAATCATCTTTTGTTATTGTCAAATATAACATGGGATTTAATCAGCTTTTGTTATTGTCAAATATAACATGGTATTAAATCATCTTTTGTTATTGTCAAATATAACATGGGAATAAATCATCTTTTGTTATTGTCAAATATAACATGGGATTAAATCATGTTTTGTTATTGTCAAATATAACATGGGATTTAATCATCTTTTGTTATTGTCAAATATAACATGGGATTTAATCATCTTTTGTTATTGTCAAATATAACATGGGATTTAATCATCTTTTGTTATTGTCAAATATAACATGGGATTAAATCATGTTTTGTCATTGTCAAATATAACATGGGATTTAATCATCTTTTGTTATTGTCAAATATAACATGGGATTAAATCATCTTTTGTTATTGTCAAATATAACATGGGATTAAATCATCTTTTGTTATTGTCAAATATAACATGGGATTAAATCATTTTTTGTTATTGTCAAATATAACATGGGATTTAATCATCTTTTGTTATTGTCAAATATAACATGGGATTAAATCATCTTTTGTTATTGTCAAATATAACATGGGATTAAATCATTTTTTGTTATTGTCAAATATAACATGGGATTAAATCATCTTTTGTTATTGTCAAATATAACATGGGATTAAATCATATTTTGTTATTGTCAAATATAACGTGGGATTAAATCATTTTTTGTTATTGTCAAACATGGGATTAAATCATTTTTTGTTATTGTCAAATATAACATGGGATTAAATCATCTTTTGTTATTGTCAAATATAACATGGGATTTAATCATCTTTTGTTATTGTCAAATATAACATGGGATTAAATCATCTTTTGTTATTGTCAAATATAACATGGGATTTAATCATCTTTTGTAATTGTCAAATATAACATGGGATTAAATCATCTTTTGTTATTGTCAAATATAACATGGGATTAAATCATCTTTTGTTATTGTCAAATATAACATGGGATTAAATCATCTTTTGTTATTGTCAAATATAACATGGGATTAAATCATCTTTTGTTATTGTCAAATATAACATGGGATTAAATCATCTTTTGTTATTGTCAAATATAACATGGGATTAAATCATCTTTTGTTATTGTCAAATATAACATGGGATTAAATCATCTTTTGTTATTGTCAAATATAACATGGGATTAAATCATCTTTTGTTATTGTCAAATATAACATGGGATTAAATCATCTTTTGTAATTGTCAAATATAACATGGGATTAAATCATCTTTTGTTATTGTCAAATATAACATGGGATTTAATCATCTTTTGTTATTGTCAAATACAACATGGGATTAAATCATCTTTTGTTATTGTCAAATATAACATGGGATTAAATCATCTTTTGTTATTGTCAAATATAACATGGGATTAAATCATCTTTTGTTATTGTCAAATATAACATGGGATTTAATCATCTTTTGTTATTGTCAAATATAACATGGGATTAAATCATCTTTTGTTATTGTCAAATATAACATGGGATTAAATCATCTTTTGTTATTGTCAAATATAACATGGGATTTAATCATCTTTTGTTATTGTCAAATATAACATGGGATTAAATCATCTTTTGTTATTGTCAAATATAACATGGGATTAAATCATCTTTTGTTATTGTCAAATATAACATGGGATTAAATCATCTTTTGTTATTGTCAAATATAACATGGGATTAAATCATTTTTTGTTATTGTCAAATATAACATGGGATTAAATCATCTTTTGTTATTGTCAAATATAACATGGGATTAAATCATCTTTTGTTATTGTCAAATATAACATGGGATTAAATCATCTTTTGTTATTGTCAAATATAACATGGGATTAAATCCTCTTTTGTTATTGTCAAATATAACATGGGATTATATCATCTTTTGTTATTGTCAAATATAACGTGGGATTAAATCATATTTTGTTATTGTCAAATATAACATGGGATTAAATCATTTTTTGTTATTGTCAAATATAACATGGGATTAAATCATCTTTTGTTATTGTCAAATATAACATGGGATTTAATCATCTTTTGTTATTGTCAAATACAACATGGGATTAAATCATCTTTTGTTATTGTCAAATATAACATGGGATTAAATCATCTTTTGTTATTGTCAAATATAACATGGGATTAAATCATCTTTTGTTATTGTCAAATATAACATGGGATTAAATCATCTTTTTTTATTGTCAAATATAACATGGGATTAAATCATCTTTTGTTATTGTCAAATATAACATGGGATTTAATCATCTTTTGTAATTGTCAAATATAACATGGGATTTAATCATCTTTTGTTATTGTCAAATATAACAAGGGAATAAATCATCTTTTGTTATTGTCATTGTAATTGTCAAATATAACATGGGATTAAATCATCTTTTGTTATTGTCAAATATAACAAGGGAATAAATCATCTTTTGTTATTGTCATTGTAATTGTCAAATATAACACGGGATTAAATCATATTTTGTTATTGTCAAATATAACATGGGATTTAATCATCTTTTGTTATTGTCAAATATAACATGGGATTAAATCATCTTTTGTTATTGTCAAATATAACATGGGATTTAATCATCTTTTGTTATTGTCAAATATAACATGGGATTAAATCATCTTTTGTTATTGTCAAATATAACATGGGATTAAATCATCTTTTGTTATTGTCAAATATAACAAGGGAATAAATCATCTTTTGTTATTGTCATTGTTATTGTCAAATATAACATGGGATTAAATCCTCTTTTGTTATTGTCAAATATAACATGGGATTAAATCATCTTTTGTTATTGTCAAATATAACATGGGATTAAATCATCTTTTGTTATTGTCAAATATAACATGGGATTAAATCATCTTTTGTTATTGTCAAATATAACATGGGATTAAATCATCTTTTGTTATTGTCAAATATAACATGGGATTAAATCATCTTTTGTTATTGTCAAATATAACATGGGATTAAATCATCTTTTGTTATTGTCAAATATAACATGGGATTAAATCATCTTTTGTTATTGTCAAATATAACATGGGATTAAATCATCTTTTGTTATTGTCAAATATAACATGGGATTAAATCATCTTTTGTTATTGTCAAATATAACATGGGATTAAATCATCTTTTGTTATTGTCAAATATAACATGGGATTAAATCATCTTTTGTTATTGTCAAATATAACATGGGATTAAATCATCTTTTGTTATTGTCAAATATAACATGGGATTAAATCATCTTTTGTTATTGTCAAATATAACATGGGATTAAATCATCTTTTGTTATTGTCAAATATAACATGGGATCAAATCATCTTTTGTTATTGTCAAATATAACATGGGATTAAATCATCTTTTGTTATTGTCAAATATAACATGGGATTAAATCATCTTTTGTTATTGTCAAATATAACATGGGATTAAATCATCTTTTGTAATTGTCAAATATAACATGGGATTTAATCATCTTTTGTTATTGTCAAATATAACATGGGATTAAATAATCTTTTGTTATTATCAAATATAACATGTGAATAAATCATCTTTTGTTATTGTCAAATATAACGTTGTTATTGTAAAATATAACGGGATTAAATCATCTTTTGTTATTGTCAAATATAACATGGGATTAAATCATCTTTTGTTATTGTCAAATATAACATGGGGTTAAATCATCTTTTGTTATTGTCAAATATAACATGGGATTAAATCATCTTTTGTTATTGTCAAATATAACATGGGATTAAATCATCTTTTGTTATTGTCAAATATAACATGGGATTAAATCGTCTTTTGTTATTATCAAATATAACATGTGAATAAATCATCTTTTGTTATTGTCAAATATAACGTTGTTATTGTAAAATATAACGGGATTAAATCATCTTTTGTTATTGTCAAATATAACATGGGATTAAATCATCTTTTGTTATTGTCAAATATAACATGGGGTTAAATCATCTTTTGTTATTGTCAAATATAACATGGGATTAAATCATCTTTTGTTATTGTCAAATATAACATGGGATTAAATCATCTTTTGTTATTGTCAAATATAACATGGGATTAAATCGTCTTTTGTTATTATCAAATATAACATGTGAATAAATCATCTTTTGTTATTGTCAAATATAACGTTGTTATTGTAAAATATAACGGGATTAAATCATCTTTTGTTATTGTCAAATATAACATGGGATTAAATCATCTTTTGTTATTGTCAAATATAACATGTGAATAAATCATCTTTTGTTATTGTCAAATATAACGTTGTTATTGTAAAATATAACGGGATTAAATCATATTTTGTTATTGTCAAATATAACATGGGATTAAATCATCTTTTGTTATTGTCAAATATAACATGGGGTTAAATCATCTTTTGTTATTGTCAAATATAACATGGGATTAAATCATCTTTTGTTATTGTCAAATATAACATGGGATTAAATCATCTTTTGTTATTGTCAAATATAACAAGGGAATAAATCATTTTTTGTTATTGTCGAATATAACATGGAAAAAACATCCTTTGTTATTATCATTGTAATTGTCAAATATAACATGGGAATAAATCATGTTTTGTTATTGTAAAATATAACATGGGGAAAAAACATATTTTGTTATTATCATTGTAATTGTCAAATATAACATGGGAATAAATCATGTTTTGTTATTGTCGAATATAACATGGAAAAAAATATATTTTGTTATTGTCATTGTAATTGTCAAATATAACATGGGAATAAATCATCTTTTGCTATTGTCAAATATAACATGGGAATAAATAATTTTTTGTTATTGTCAAATACAACATGGGAATATATCATATTTTGTTATTGTCATTGTAATTGTCAAATATAACATGGGATTAAATAATCTTTTGTTATTGTCAAATATAACATGGGATTAAATAATCTTTTGTTATTGTCAAATATAACATGGGATTAAATCATATTTTGTTATTATCAGATATAACATGTGAATAAATCATCTTTTGTTATTGTCAAATGTAACATTGTTATTGTAAAATATAACATGGGATTAAATCATCTTTTGTTATTGTCAAATATAACATGGGATTAAATCATCTTTTGTTATTGTCAAATATAACAAGGGAATAAATTATTTTTTGTTATTGTCGAATATAACATGGAAAAAAACATATTTTGTTATTATTGTAATTGTCGAATATAACATGGGAATAAATCATGTTTTGTTATTGTAAAATATAACATGGGAAAAAAACATCTTTTGTTATTGTCATTGTAATTGTCAAATATAACATGGGAATAAATCATGTTTTGTTATTGTCGAATATAACATGGAAAAAAATATCTTTTGTTATTGTCATTGTAATTGTCAAATATAACATGGGACTAAATCCTCTTTTGTTATTGTCGAATATAACATGGGAATAAATCATTTTTTGTTATTGTAAAATATAACATGGGAAAAAAACATCTTTTGTTATTGTCATTGTAATTGTCAAATATAACATGGGAATAAATCATGTTTTGTTATTGTCGAATATAACATGGAAAAAAATATCTTTTGTTATTGTCATTGTAATTGTCAAATATAACATGGGACTAAATCCTCTTTTGTTATTGTCGAATATAACATGGGATTAAATCATCTTTTGTTATTGTCATTGTCAAATATATCTATACATCTATATATTTATTTATATATATATTATTTTTTTATATTTTCTCAAATAAGAAAAAAAAACACTTTTTTCATGTTTTCACTATGGGAAGAAAAGGGAATTTATTTAATATTTGAATAAGACAGTAACATAATAAAATGGGGACAAATTGAAGCGCTGTGAATACTTACTGGATGCATGCTGTCCATATGTTACCTGTTTATCTGTCAATGCCTTGTTTCGCCCATTCACATGGCACACAATTGCACGTTTCAGTAAATAAAACGTGTGTGGTCTTGTATTTCTAGCCTTCTTGAGACACAAAGAAGGAAAATGATCTTCCATATGAGGAGGTGTGAACAAGTGATGACATGAATAATGGTCCCAATGACATTGCATCTAATAGACTATGTCTCATGTGCACCCCTGCTGGTCAAAATGAGGGTGGTCCCAAAAAGGAGGGATTTTTCAAATGGATTGTGGGTCGCTTTTAAAAGTGCTCCCCCTCTGGTCAACATATGAAATAACAAGTGTGCGTAAAAGTTTGAAGTGCTCCCCCTCCGGTCAACATCTGACATAACAAGTGTGTGAAAGACATTATAACCCCTCCCCCCTCGGCCAAAATTAATAAAAAAAGAAAAAAACATACTTTCTGGACCGTAGGGCGCACCGGATTAAAAGGCAGACTGCCGATGAGCGGGTCTAGTCAGGTCTATTTTCAGACAAAAGGCGCACCGGATTATAAGGCACATTAAAAGGGTCTTTTTTTTCTAAAAGTAAAAGACTTCCTTGTGGTCTACATAACATGTAATGGTGGTTTTTTCTAAAAGTAAAAGACTTCCTTGTGGTCCACATAACATGTAAAGGTGGTTCTTTGCTCAAAATGTTGCATAGATGATGTTTTACACATCATCATCAAGCCGCCTTCTGACAGACAAATTTTAGGGACTTATGCAGATCCCAAATACAGATCAGCAGGTACCAAAATGTAAGGAAAGTTGCTTTTGCATAATATTGCGAAACAAAACCGCAAATAATATGTCTTACCTTATAAACACAGCATAATAATAATACTCCTAAGCTGAAGCACAGTACAATCCATCAAGAGGCGTGGCTTCATAGCTTACCAAAGTCCATCCATCCATCAATTTCCTAGCGCTTGTCCCTTTTAGGGTTCCGGGAGGTGCTGGAGCCTATCTCAGCTGCATTGGGGCGGAAGGCGGGGTACACCCGGACAAGTCGCCACCTCATCGCAGGGCCCTTACCAAAGTCGTACTAAAACATTTTGATAGATTTTTGAGCGCCGTGTTTAATGTCCTATATTTTCAATGTAACATAAAATGTGTTTTTTTTTCTACTTGAGTCGTATTGCAGTCTACACGTATCTCTTATGTGTGACTGCCATCATATTGTAGTCTACACGTATCCCTTATGTGTGACTGCCATCATATTGCAGTCTACACGTATCTCTTATGTGTGACTGCCATCATATTGCAGTCTACATGTATCTCTTATGTGTGACTGCCATCATATTGCAGTCTACACGTATCTCTTATGTGTGACTGCCATCATATTGCAGTCTACACGTATCTGTTATGTGTGACTGCCATCATATTGCAGTCTACATGTATCTCTTATGTGTGACTGCCATCATATTGCAGTCTACACATATCTCTTATGTGTGACTGCCATCATATTGCAGTCTACATGTATCTCTTATGTGAGACTGCCATTATATTGCAGTCTACATGTATCTCTTTTGTGTGACTGCCATCATATTGCAGTCTACATGTATCTCTTATGTGTGACTGCCATCATATTGCAGTCTACATGTATCTCTTATGTGTGACTGCCATCATATTGCAGTCTACACGTATCTGTTATGTGTGACTGCCATCATATTGCAGTCTACATGTATCTCTTATGTGTGACTGCCATCATATTGCAGTCTACATGTATCTCTTATGTGTGACTGCCATCATATTGCAGTCTACACGTATCTGTTATGTGTGACTGCCATCATATTGCAGTCTACATGTATCTCTTATGTGTGACTGCCATCATATTGCAGTCTACATGTATCTCTTATGTGTGACTGCCATCATATTGCAGTCTACACATATCTCTTATGTGTGACTGCCATCATATTGCAGTCTACATGTATCTCTTATGTGAGACTGCCATTATATTGCAGTCTACATGTATCTCTTTTGTGTGACTGCCATCATATTGCAGTCTACATGTATCTCTTATGTGTGACTGCCATCATATTGCAGTCTACACGTATCTCTTATGTGTGACTGCCATCATATTGCAGTCTACACGTATCTGTTATGTGTGACTGCCATCATATTGCAGTCTACACGTATCTCTTATGTGTGACTGCCATCATATTGCAGTCTACACGTATCTCTTATGTGTGACTGCCATCATATTGCAGTCTACACGTATCTCTTATGTGTGACTGCCATCATATTGCAGTCTACACATATCTCTTATGTGTGACTGCCATCATATTGCAGTGTACATGTATCTCTTATGTGTGACTGCCATCATATTGCAGTCTACACATATCTCTTATGTGTGACTGCCATCTACTGGTCACACTTTTTTATCATTTCACCATGTACCAAATAAAATAGCTTCAAGGTCGGTAAGCACAACCAACGGATTTCCGAACACCGTCAAGTTTTGAGTAAATAAAAGGATTTTAAGTGCGCCTTATAGTCCGAAAAATACGGTATGTATGTAGAGACATACTGTAATAACGAAGTATATATTGACGATTAAAAAACAATTACAAACAAAAAAATAATTAAAACAATTATATTTGCATAGTATGTATGTATTACTAATGTTGTAAATACAAATCTTTATATACAAACCCCGTTTCCATATGAGTTGGGAAATGGTGTTAGATGTAAATATAAACAGAATACAATGATTTGCAAATCCTTTTCAAGCCATATTCAGTTGAATATGCTACAAAGACAACATATTTCATGTTCAAACTCATAAACTTTATTTTTTGGGGGCAAATAATCATTAACTTTAGAATTTGATGCCAGCAACACGTGACAAAGAAGTTGGGAAAGGTGGCAATAAATACTGATAAAGTTGAGGAATGCTCATCAAACACTTATTTGGAACATCCCACAGGTGTGCAGGCTAATTGGGAACAGGTGGGTGCCATGATTGGCTATAAAAACAGCTTCCCAAAAAATGCTCAGTCTTTCACAAGAAAGGATGGGGCGAGGTACACCCCTTTGTCCACAACTGCGTGAGCAAATAGTCAAACAGTTTAAGAACAACCTTTCTCAAAGTGACATTGCAAGAAATTTAGGGATTTCAACTTCTACGCTCCATAATATCATCAAAAGGTTCAGAGAATCTGGAGAAATCACTCCACGTAAGCGGCATGGCCGGAAACCAACATTGAATGACCGTGACCTTCCATCCCTCAAAAACCGACATCAATCTCTAAAGGATATCACCACATGGGCTCACGAACACTTCAGAAAACCACTGTCACTAAATACAGTTTGTCGCTACATCTGTAAGTGCAAGTTAAAGCTCTACTATGCAAAGCGAAAGCAATTTATCAACAACATCCAGAAAGGCCGCCGGCTTCTCTGGGCCCGAGATCATCTAAGATGGACTGATGCAAAGTGGAAAAGTGTTCTGTGGTCTGACGAGTCCACATTTCAAATTGCTTTTGGAAATATTCAACATCGTGTCATCCGGACCAAAGAGGAAGCGAACCATCCAGACTGTTATAGGCGCAAAGTGTAAAAGCCAGTATGTGTGATGGTATGGGGGTGCATTAGTGCCCAAGGCATGGGTAACTTACACATCTGTGAAGGCACCATTAATGCTGAAAGTTACATACAGCTTTTGTAACAACATATGCTGCCATCTAAGCGCCGTCTTTTTCATGGACGCCCCTGCTTATTTCAGCAAGACAATGCCAAGCCACATTCAGCACGTGTTACAACAGCGTGGCTTGGTAAAAAAAGAGTGCGGGTACTTTCCTGGCCCGCCTGAAGTCCAGACCTGTCTCCCATGGAAAATGTGTGGCGCATTATGAAGCGTAAAATACGACAGCGGAGACCCCGGACTGTTGAAGGACTGAAGCTCTACATAAAACAAGAATGGGAAAGAATTCCACTTTCAAAGCTTCAACAATTAGTTTCCTCAGTTCCCAAACGTTTATTGAGTGTTGTTAAAAGAAAAGGTGATGTAACACAGTGGTGAACATGCCCTTTCCCAACTACTTTGGCACGTGTTGCAGCCATGATATTCTAAGTTAATTATTATTTGCAAAAATTAAATCAAGTTTATGAGTTTGAACATCAAATGTCTTGTCTTTGTAGTGCATTCACCTGAATACGGGTTGAAAAAGATTTGCAAATCATTGTATTCTGTTTATATTTACGTCTAACACAATTTCCCAACTCATATGGAAACGGGGTTTGTATCTAGAAAGAGTGGTCCTAAAGAGAGAGGCATTTTTCGGAGGTCTCAAGAAGGTCAGAAATACAATTGTGTGTGTGTGTGTGTGTGTGTGTGTGTGTGTGTGTGTGTAAAAAATGCCAGTCCAGGTTCAGTGGGTGACTTGTGTGATTACCTGATAGTATTCCACTGGGTAAAGGCAAGAGTGCTGACGCAGCATATGGAGAGAATAAGTGATGAGCAAACAAAATACACACACACATTGAAGTACATGTGTGTGTGTGTGTGTGAGAGAGAGAGAGAGAGAGAGTGGCTGGTGGGAGATGACCACACGTGAGGTAGGTGGCAGTATGGTGAGGGAAAGTATTCGGGCTCCTCAACTAACTTGATTGCTTTTTTGAGAAAAAAATCACGTGACTGTTACTGTCATGCTCGTCCTGTTTGCTTGTTTTCTTTTACGTTCGTTTCGCGTTAAAAGTCTGCTGGGGTCGGGGGGGCGGTTTGCGGACAGCGATGACGTGGGCGGAGAGATGGGTTGGTATATCTTGGTGGTGTCAATAACGACTGATCAAGGTTACGGCCTGGAATGGAATATTCCATGTGTGACCACGGCGGCCTCACCTCTGCAGCTGGGCGATCTCCTGGCTGATGTCGTCCAGCTCCTTGATGCCCGTAAACTCGCCTGAACCCACCGAGCTGGAACTGTCCTGGGTGGGGAGACAGCAGACACAAGTTATCAGGGAGGGCACCAGCAGCTCCATGGGGCCGATGGAAGGAAAGTGGAGGGAAAGGCCGCCGGTCCATAGAAAGGAAGAGCACAGAGGATTGAAGATGAGGGTTGCAGAGGAACACTTGAGAGGGGGACCAAACAGATGCCTTGGAGAATATTCAAAAAGCTTCCGAGTGCTTAACAAATAGAACCTAAGTCAGGGGTCGGGAACCTTTTTGGCTGAGAGAGCCAAAAAGCCAAATATTTTAAAATGTATTTCCGTAAGAGCCATATAATATTTTTTTTAACACTGAACACAACTAAACGCTTGCATTTTTAATTAAGACCAACATTTCTAGAGTACAATAGGTCTTATTCTTTGTAATAACATTGTTATTCTGAAGCTAACTGTGGAGGGGGCGTGGCCCGCGGGCCTGCAGCCAACTGGGGTGTGCCAGGACCGGCCTCGAAATCAGCGAGAGCTGCGTAGACGGCCCACCTGAGCCTTGTTATCTAATCACCTGTCGCTCTGTTATAAGCAGCAGCCAGGGGGAGAGACGGGGTTGGGGCTGGAGCCAGAGCGCGAGCGAGAACGAAAGAGAAAAACACAATTGCTGGAAAGCAACTGAGGGACTTATTGAAAAATAAAACAACCCTGAAACGGGCTCTCATGTCGGCGCTTGGTGGTCTGAAGAACCCCCAGGAAGACAAGCCCCAACCTAAGCTTTAATAAATAAATAACTTCTTAACGCAACTTCTTGAACAGGTGCGGTAGTAAACGGATGGATGGACTAAAAATGCATGAGAATGTTTTATGTTTTGAACATTATTTTTTAACATTTATTACAAGCCAGATGCAGTCATCAAAAGAGCCACATCTGGCTCGCGAGCCATAGGTTCCCTACCCCTGACCTAAGTCAATGACTCATTCAATAGAGGGGCTTCATCCTTTCAAGGCTGCCTACGCTCCCAGCTCTGTGACAGCAAACTTCAACCAAGTTGTTTGGAAAAGCTAAGAACCAGGAGGACTGGACTTCCACACTGCAAAAAGTGAAATCTAAGTAAGATGAAATATCGGTAATAAGGCTGATATTTGCTTATTTTCTGTCTGATAAGATCATTCTTCTCACTAAGCAGATTTGATGTTTGAGTCTTTTAATTGTTTTAAGTGTTTTGCTCCTAAATGATGTCAGTAAGATATTCCAGCTTGTTGCTGAGATGTGATGACTTATAATGAGTAAAACATGCTTGAAAGTAGAACATCAAGTGTTGCAAAGCTGTCATCAACACTCACAAGTAGAAAACTACTTTTTTCAAGTAATCATTTCTTACTTCCAGCATGAAAAAGAAAATCCTGATGCCGAGCGCACATCATAATGTCAAGATAATAGTACTAGCATTTACTTCATTTAACAATATTTGTTAACATAATGAGCAAAAAGGTCTCATGTTTGTTTTTCTCCCAAGAAAAGTGCACTTGTTATTAGTGAGAATGTACTTATTTGAAGCTTTTTTGGGGTCCATTGAGTTTAGCTCATTTGACTTGTTTTGGAAAGTCTTGACAAGCCGAATGTTCTTGTTCTATTTGTCACGACCGGGTCGCATCGTGGTGCGGGGTTCGTTCTCCCAGGAAAGCAGACAAGCTTTGGACACAGCGTGCAGGTAGGAAATGATTTATTTATAAATGACTCAGACGGTAACAAAGAAATAAACGTACACATAGCACTTGAGGCAAAAAAAAAACTAAAAGAGCTAGCATGGGAGCTTAAAGGTAAAGAGCCTAGCGTGGAAGCTAGCAGGTAGAGAGCAGGAAACAAATGTCATCACTTGTGCAAAAACAAACTAGGAAGCCAGGCCGAGTGAGGCCAGGGCATGGACTAAATAGCCCTCTGATTAGTGCCCGGGCAACAGGTGCACGTCCCAAACACTAACCAGAGGCAGGTGAATGTAATTTGCCGTCATGGCAACCAAGACACACAAACTCAGAAAGTGCTGAAAACACAAGTGAAGGTAAATAAAGTAAGATCCGGGCAGCGGATCATAACACTATTGGCAGATCATTTTGCTTAGTTCAAATAAAATACCCCTCATTTTTGGATTTTTTTCCTTGTTTTAGAACACTGACTTTTTTTGCAGTGTTCTTTCACTTCTGTCACGGTGCATTGTATACAGTACAGGCTTTAAGTTTGGACTCACCTTCTCCTCATTCAATGTGTTTTCTTTCTTTTCATGACTATTTACATTGTAGATTGTCACATCAAAACTATGAATGAACACATGTGGACTTATGTACTTAACAAAACAATTGTGAAATAATTAATACATGTTTTATATTCTAGTTTCTTCGAAATAGCCACCCTTAGCTCTGATTACTGCTTTGCACACTCTTGGCATTCTCTCTATGAGCTTCAAGCGCACCTGTGAAGTGACAACCATTTGAGGTGACTACCTCTTGAAGCTCTGCCAAGTGGGCAGAGTGTCTGCCCTGAAATGGGTAGGTTGTGGGTTCAAACCAGAGACTATAAACAGGGGAGCCATTACCTCCCTGCTTGGCACTCAGCATCAAGGCTTGGAATTGGGGCTTAAATCACCAAAAATGATTCCCGGGCGCGGCCGCCGCTGCTGCTCACCGCTCCCCTCACCTCCCAGGGGGTGAACAAGGGGATGGGTCAAATGCAGAGGACACATTTCACCACACCTAGTGTGTGTGTGTGTGACTATCATTGCTACTTTGACTTAACTTTTAACTCTTAAGTTCTCACTCCAATGTTTTGAAGAATTTTCTGCCAAAATGTTAAGTTTCCTCAGTTGTGAACTGAACTTGGGGGCTGTTATGGTGTCATAGTCAGGCCGGCTTTGGCCCGCGGGCCACAAGTTGAAGAAAGGCCATCTATGATGTCATAATGATGTGTGTGTGTGTGTGTGTGTGGACATCTTATATGTAGGGATGCACCGATTAATCGGTAACCGAATATATTCGGCCGAATATGGCAAAAAAAGCCACATACGGCCATCGGTGGAATGAGTTAAAAACAAGGCCGAATAGTGGCGTGTGACGCAATTTTTTGACGCGGTGACGCAATCAACCAACGTGCAGTGACGTTGGGATATGTTGTGTACCTGTATAAGTGTATGAGGTTACAATGTTGTGTACCTGTATAAGTGTATGAGGTTACAAACACACACTTATTGAGATTTACTTGAGCCTTCTGATTACATTATTAGCATATCTAGTGTGGCTAAGCAGACTTTTGCCAAAAAGACAATAATTCATTTGTTGTGGGTTTATCCACTTTAATGCACTTTATTTTTTTGGAATGCATGTTTTGTTTGAAGGCCTAATATAAATGAAAAACTTTGTGCTTTTTTTGAAAAGCAAAGGCTACTGGAATATTAAAAACATGTCAATATTCAATAAAAAATTACTTTATTTGAAAAACATGTGTAAATATTTATTCTGGGCTATTTATGCAATATTAAAAAAATTGTGAAAAACTGCATTCATTATTCGGTATTTGGCATTCGGCCAAGCTTTTAAATTTTATTCGGCTTCGGCCACAAATTTTCATTTCGGTGCATCCCTACTTATATGTAATAGAAATGTTTAGGGGGGTGAATGGTGTGTGTTCATTAAATATATATTTTAATACTGTATATGTTCTTTACAGAAAATGAGCCAAAGCCAGTGAGTTTCAGTTTGAAAAAGTGAATTGTGAAGTGAATTATATTTATATAGCGCTTTTCTCAAGTGACTCAAAGCGCTTTACATAGTGACACCCAATATGTAAGTTACATTTAAACCAGTGTGGGTGGCACTGGGAGCAGGTGGGTAAAGTGTCTTGCCCAAGGACACAACGGCAGTGACTAGGATGACACAAGCGGGAATCGAACCTGCAACCCTCAAGTTGCTGGCACGGCCACTCTACCAACCGAGCTATGTATTAATTGTATATTTTTTCTTTTAATAAAAATTGAAAACGGGTCCCACAGACCCGAACACCTACACAAGGGTTAAGAAACTCCACCCGGACACCCCCACAAAAGAGGACCTATCCGGTGAAAAGAGGAGGTATGGTCAGTCAATCGCTACTAGCATGCCTTGGTGTGCATTGTTTTCACAACGTGCGGTACGCTACTTAATATGTCCATGTGGAAACTCGTTCGGTACACCTCCCAACCGAACAGAAACCCCCGTACCGAAACGGTTCAATACGAATTCACGTACTGTTACACTCCTACTTGTGAGTGTTGATGACGCAGCTTTGCATCAGTTGATATTCTAGTTTCAAGCATGTTTTACTCATTATAAGTCATCACATCTCAGCAACAAGCTGTAATACTTTACTGAGATTTTACAAAACCCTTAAAACAAGTAAAAGACTCTAACATCAAGTCTGTTAAGTGAGAAGAATGATCTTATCAGACAGAAAATAAGCAAACATCATCCTCGGTTGGCAGAGTGGCTGTGCCAGCAACTTGAGGGTTGCAGGTTCGATTCCCGCTTCCGCCATCCTAGTCACTGCCGTTGTGTCCTTGGGCAAGACACTTTACCCACCTGCTCCCAGTGCCACCCACACTGGTTTAAATGTAACTTAGATATTGGGGTTTCACTATGTAAAGCGCTTTGAGTCACTAGAGAAAAGCGCTATATAAATATAATTCACTTCACTTCACTTATTTGAGATATTTCATCTTACTTAGATTTCCCTTTTTGCAGAGTACCTTGAAGTGAAAGGTAAATGGGTTATACTCGTATCGCGCTTTTTTACATTTTTTAAGGAACTCAAAGTGCTTTGACATTTTGACATTCACACATTCACACACTGATGGAGGGAGCTGCCTTGCAAGGTCCTAACCAGGCAGGACCCATCAGGAGCAAGGGTGAAGTGTCTTGCCCAAGGACTAGGATGGTAGATGGTGGGGATTGAACCAGGAACCCTCAGGTTGCTGGCACAGCCACTCTCCCATCTTCGCCACGCCGTCCCCTTTTCTACCTCGAAGGTAGAAAAGCGCTTTACAAGTATAACCCATTTCCCATTCTTTCCACAGCATTACCCTAAAAGGGTGGTAAAGGCTGCAGACTCCCAGCAGGGACACAGCTTCCTCCTGCTTCATTACTTTCCTCCACAGACGTTGAACTTTCTCTCGGTTGCGCCGCCTCACACATTTACACGAGCATGCATTCGTGACGTCCGCAAAGAGCCGCGTAAAAGTGGCTAATGTGGTCTCTGTGATTTGCGACGCAAAGACATGTTCTTCAGAAATGCTTTCTGGCGATTCGGAGTGAAAGCATTTCGAAGCGCTCCAAAGTTACCTACCCACAACTTGAACATTATGGCCTAGGAGGGTGAGGGAAGAGCAGAAAGATTAGGAGCAGAAGAGTTAGCAGCTGGGACGTCGGTCAAGCACACTGCAGCACATTTCTACAGCTGGCAGAAGACACACTTACCCTCCTCATCTCCGACAGCGCGGCTATTTCTGATCCCACTGGCGTCAGGTACCCCGACATGCTCTGCAGCACAAATAACACAACTATGATGATCACCAATTCAGGCTCAGCACATTCATTCACAGATGTGTGTCCTTTGTCTAAATCAGGGGTCTCAAACTCAATGTACCTGGGGGCCACTGGATGCAGAAACTGGGTGAGGCTGGGCCGCGAGAAAATATTTCTTAAAAAAATCTAACCTGCACTTTTTAATGAATTCACCTTCTTTGAATGGCTTTCCCGCCCGAGCAACATACTTGCCAACTCTCGCGATCTTTATGGGAAACACCCGACTATCAGTGCCCCTCCCGACAATCTCCAGGGGCAATCATTCTCCTGGTTTTTACCCGGCTGCCTTTAGCGTCCTCTACAACCTGCCGTCTCGTCCGCTTTTCCACCATACAAACATATTGTATGAGGCTTCTGCAGACCCACGGAAGTGACTGCAAGACATACTTGGTCAACAGCCATACAGGTCACACTGAGGGTGGCCATATAAACAACTTTATCACTGTTACAAATATGCGCCACACTGTGAACCCACACCAAACAAGATTGGCAAACACATTTTGGGAGGACATCCACACCGTAACACAACATAAACACAACAGAACAAATACCCAGAATCCATTGCAGCCCTAACTCTTCCGGGCTACAATAGGGGGCGGGGTTGGGGGTGGAGCGGGGGTGTATAATGCAGCCCGGAAGAGTTTGGGCTGCATGGGATTCTGGGTATTTGTTCTGTTGTGTTACGGTGTGGATGTTCTCCCAAAATGTGTTTGTCATTCTTCTTTGGTGTGGGTTCACAGTGTGGCACATATTTGTAACAGTGTTAAAATTGTTTATACGGCCACCCTCAGTGTGACCTGTGTGGGTGTTGATCAACTAGGTCTTGCAATTGCTTACTGCGTCTACAGAAGTCAAATATAACTTGTGGCTGGGCTGGCACGCTGTTTGTATAAGTTGTAGAGTATCACTAAAGACAGTGACTCCACGGTGAACCCTTAATATTGTTGTTTGGGTGAAATTCGGGAGAATGGTTACCCCTGGAGGGGCACTGAAAATTGGGAGTCGCCCGTAAAAATCGAGGGTACACAAGTATGACGCTGTAAAGCGCCATTCATCAAAAACTTGCGGGCCGCACCAACATTATATTTTCATATTAAGGTGTGAGACCCTGGTCTAAAAAGTGCGGCGTCAAAACAGTGTCAGAATGACCGCACTGAGCGTGTGCCAGGGTATCACACTGACAACTCTGGTAATCCATCATTGAAATAGGTAATGTCATCATTTATTAGGCTGCAGTGTAAACTATGTACAGGCAATGATAAGATACTTTAATATTGGGTGATTTTGTCTTAAGGCCCAAGCTGTTTGTTTACATGCTTTTTTTTATTTCTCTTTGCGATTTGGGCTTATTGGACCCTAATTAGAATAAAAACAAAGAATCATCTTTTGATATGATGTACTTAGTCCATAACTACACAAACATGTACTTCATGTTTAGTAACATGCTAATTCTTATTTTTACACTTTTTTTTCCAAATGGCATTACCGTATATGTTATACTCCTCTGACACCACCAGATGGCAGTACAAGTGTCCACATAAGTGGCCATATGGCTCCAATTCAGTAGTGTACACCATTTTGGACATAAGAGCTAAAAGGTGCTGTCCACGCATGTGGCCACTAAGCCTTTAGAGGTTAGATTCTAATCCATGGAAGTATTATTGCGGCAAAACAATTTGCAAATGCATTTCTCAATTTGTATACGTCATCCACGTCTCTGGGTTCTAATTTGTCCGTCTGTGTTAAGAATTGATTTGTGTGTCTTGAGTGGAAATCTGTGTGTCTGTGTTCAGATTTGTGTGTGTGTTTGAAAACAAACTGTGAGGCTGTGGTGTAATTTTTATGTCCGTGTTCAGATTTATGTGTTTGTGCAAAAAACAGCCTGTATGGCTGTGGCGTGATTTGCGTGTCTCTGTTGAGATCTGTGTGTCTGTGTTTAGACTTGTGTGTTTGTGCAAAAACAATCCGTGGGACTGTGGTGTGATTTGCGTGTCTGTGTTGAGACCTGTGTGTCTGTGTTTAGATTTTTATGTGTGTGTGTGTGTGTGTAAAATCAATCCGTGCGGCATTGGTGTGATTTGTATGTCTCTGTTGAGATGTGTGTGTCTGTGTTCAGATTTGTGTGGTTGTGTAAAAACAATCTGTACAGCTGTGGTGTGATTAATGTGTCTGTGTGTGTGTGTGTGTGTGTGTGTGTGTGTGTGTGTGTGTGTGTGTGTGTGTGTGTGTGTGTGTGTGTGTAAAATCAATCCGCGTGGCATTGGTGTGATTTGTATGTCTCTGTTGAGATGTGTGTGTCTGTGTTTAGATTTGTGTGGTTGTGTAAAAACAATCTGTACGGCAGTGGTGTGATTAATGTGTGTGTGTGTGTGTGTGTGTGTGTGTGTGTGTGTGTGTGTGTGTGTGTGTGTGTGTGAATGTGAGTGTGTGTGTGTGTGTGTGTAAAATCAATCAATCCGTGCGGCATTGGTGTGATTTGTATGTCTCTGTTGAGATGTGTGTGTCTGTGTTTAGATTTGTGTGGTTGTGTAAAAACAATCTGTACGGCTGTGGTGTGATTAATGTGTCTGTGTGTGTGTGTGTGTGTGTGTGTGTGTGTGTGTGTGTGTGTGTGTGTGTGTGTGTGTGTGTGTGTGTGTGTAAAATCAATCCGCGCGGCATTGGTGTGATTTGTATGTCTCTGTTGAGATGTGTGTGTCTGTGTTTAGATTTGTGTGGTTGTGTAAAAACAATCTGTACGGCTGTGGTGTGATTAATGTGTCTGTGTGTGTGTGTGTGTGTGTGTGTGTGTGTGTGTGTGTGTGTGTGTGTGTGTGTGTAAAATCAATCCGCGCGGCATTGGTGTGATTTGTATGTCTCTGTTGAGATGTGTGTGTCTGTGTTTAGATTTGTGTGGTTGTGTAAAAACAATCTGTACGGCAGTGGTGTGATTAATGTGTGTGTGTGTGTGTGTGTGTGTAAAAACAGACTGTTTGGCCATGTTGGGATTTGCGAGTGTGTGATGAGATTTGTGTGTTTATGTAAAAACAATCCATGCGGCTGTGGTGTGATTTGTATGTCTGTGTTTAGATTAGAGTGTGTGTGTGTGTGTGTGTGTGTGTGTGTGTGTGTGTGTGTGTGTGTGTGTAGAATCTAGTCCAGATTTAAAGTAGAGTTGTCTTTAATCCAGAGTGTAAATTTATGCAGGCATAGATTAAGGTGTGATGAACATACTGGGACTGGAGTTCCTCTCTCAGAAGGTGGGATCATGTCGGCCGTCAGAGTCTGAGGGGGGTCCACACCCTTGCTGACCTTCAGCTGGATGAGATGCATGGCGAGGGAGAACTGCTCCCGGGTCAACTTGCCCATCTGCCTGGTGTCGGCCAGAGCCCTGCAGGGGGGGGAGTGACAGAGATTGACAGGCTTTGTCCTCATCAACCTGACATGGGACGTCCTAAATGTCCACGCCGTGTGTCCAGAACGGAATGATCAATAAAGATGGCTACCAGCGAGCCCAGCAAACCTACCAAATGTGTGCGAGGACGCCCTGGGAGAGTCCAGACTGCATGAAGATCTCCTTCACCTCCAGTCCGCTCACAAAGCCATCCAGGTCGGCGTCCGTTTTCAGGAAGATGTCGTCATAGCGACCGCGGTCTGGCACCGGGACCACCCAGTTGAGGGAATGCTGCACGTACGAGAGAATGGAGATCGTGCGTGGGGACACGTTGGCGACGGCCGGCTTTGAGTCTGTTACCTGTCCAGACTTGAGGGAGTGTTTGGGGGACAGGCTGCCCGTGCTGTTCAGGGAGTTCATGCTCCCGTGTGACGGCGTGGAGCGCAGGGAGTCTTTGGGGGGCGGGGGGCTGGCGGGGAGAGAGGGCGCGCCCCCACCCACCGAACCCAGGCTCCTTTTCCTCTTGGACAAAGGGATGAGGGTGGAGGGCAGGTGGACCGGGACAGGCTCCTTCTCCAGGGCCCGGTACACCAGGTGCATGGCCTGCAAGACCCAGACACACAGACCCTGTGAGTTGGACATCTAGACATTGTGACGTCTCCCAGTGCTATCACTATGCAGGCTAAGGTATAGTGATACATCGATATATCGCACCCGCTGTATATCAACTATATTGCGGGTTTGTCTCCGTGCGATGTAGAAAATGACTATATGGTGATATTGGAGTATACTTTCTCAAGCAGTTGCTTTTAGCTGCTGGCCTTACACTACAGGCTCTTCTCACTCTTTCTTGTCTCTGCCCCTCCCAGAGACATAAAACAAGCACACCTTCTTACATACGTCACATACGTATACGCCCTCGCGGAGCAGAGCGATAGCGGCATGGGTAACGCTAGCTGTGGTGCGAGTGGTAATACAAGAGAAAGAAGGTGCAAATCTGGTAATAAATGAAGGAAGAATAATTAATTCCCAAGAAAAACAGCATCGGGGTCCACCGTCTGGCAGTGGTTTGGCTTCAAGCGGGAAGATGTTGAACAGACAACCGTAATATGTCAAGTATGCGGCAAAAGCGTTGCTACAAAAAGTAGCATTACTGTTAATTTGTAGCGTCATTTGAAAAGTCACCCACTCGAGAATGAAGAGTGCTTGAAACTCCGCATGTCAACATCTCCGTTCGATGCCACACCAACAAAATGCCAAAGCAACTACTTCCAGATCAATACCATATGAAAAAAAAACAACAACAGAAGGAGATAACGTCTGCAGGAACCTACCAAATAGCGAAGGACATACACTATTTGAGATGCACCTCATTTTTATTTGACACGTATTGAAATATCTTGTGTGACATCATGCACAAAAGTGCACTTTATTTGTTTTAAACTATTGTAGTGGCGTTCTGTACAAAAAGTGCACTTTAATTGAGTGTTGTTTTTATATGTCATTGTGGAGAGACACAGCCGACGGGCAGACAACGGGCGGAACCTAGCAGCGCGGGCCCACCTGGAGGCCAGGAGGCGGGGCATGCGGCGGCGAGAAGAGGCGTGACACACGCGAAGCGACACTGCAGCGGCAATCTAAGCCAGGTGCGTATACTACACACCTGCACACAGTCTGTCTATCTGCGGGTAGAGTACAAAAAGGGCAAGGGAGCAGCACGGAAGAGGAAACGCCGGCCAGCAGACAAGAAGCGCGACAACCCACCCCACGCGAGCAATGACACACCCCCGCAGTGGACGCAAGCCCCGGACGCCAAAAGGCGTGCAGCGGCAGCAGACAAGCCGGAAGAGCGCACTGAAAAGTGACGCGACCAAAGGGCCAAGTGACAGCAGATTTATTGTAATAATAAATCAAGATCAAAACTTTTACGATGCGTCTTGTGTCAGGTGTCCCCGCAACCCACACGAGGACGGCAGGAAGTCCGTCACATCATGCACAAAAGTGCACTCATAGCTTGTTTTAAAATGTCTCTGACAATCTTGCACTTTCGGTTTTGGAAATGACATGAATGTTTGTGTCACTGCTTAATAACTGCTTAATAAATACACTTTTAGTTGTGATTTCCCTCTCTGCATGAAAGTTTAAAAGTAGCATATATGAATGCAGTATGAAGAAGAATGTATGAATGTAGACACATAGAATCATCATACTGCTGTCATTATATGCATCAAGTATTCATTCAAAGCTAAGGCAAAATATGGAGATATTTAGGGTGTATCGTGACATGGCCCAAAAATATCAAGATATTAAAAAAAGGCCATATCGCCCAGCCCTAATGCAGGCCTCCAATTGTACGTTTTTAAGGTCAAGGCAAGTGTTGCCTTAAAGGAGTCCTCACTTTAGGGCACCAAGGCAAACATTGTTTTCATTCCAGGCAGGGGCTCCAAAGCCTGCATGCATACATGTTAAATCATTACTACCTTTTGATAGAGGGAAGTATTTTTGTTGTATTATTTATTTTTTAAGTTATGTACATGTAGATGCTATATTGGGACAGATCCATTAACAGTTTGAGCAGAAATATGTCGTATAGGAATTAATGACACAAAATAAAGCATTAACAAAATGATGCGTGAAATGGTTTTTAAAGTAATACCTTTGTGACATGAACAAAAATGTAAAAAAAACCATAGTGTTTACTTTTTGATATTAAAATGAAACACAAAGCAGTTTGGCTAATAAAGACAAAGTCTAATACACAAGATGTGTTCTTCTCTAGCGCCCTCTTGTGGTTCAGTGCAACAGTTTAGCCAACAACAACAACAAGAATAAACATGAGTGACAGCGTGTTTCTTCACCTCATTAACTCTACGTCACAGCAGCTGATGGATGCTGTGTTGTCAAAATGAAAGCAACATCATAGTTTTTCTCCTTTGCTGCACACTTTTAGTGTGGGGACAAGTGTCTCCAATATTGTCCACACCTGTCTCCATCTAACAGCAGCGCGCTCTTAAACACACGGCGGGAAGCCAGGGATAAAGACCGTAGCGTCTCGGAAGAGTTGGTGCTGCAAGGACTTCTGGGAATGTGTTATGTTGTGTTTATTGTTTAATATCATCCCGAAATGTGTTTGTCATTGTTTTTCAGTGTAGTCTCACTATGTGGCAGAGGTTTATGACAGTGTTGGCGTTGTTCAGACGGCCACCGTTAGTGTGAAGTGTGGCTGTTGACTGAGTATACTCCGAGGGTGAGATGAACGGTGTTATTACCAGAGGTGGGTAGAGTAGCCAGAAGTTGTACTCAAGTAAGAGTACAGTTACTTTACAGATGTATTACTCAAGGAAAAGTAAGGAGTAGTCACCCAAATATTTACTTGAGTAAAAGTAAAAAGTATGCTGTGAAAAAACTACTCAAGTAACTTGTTTGTTTAATGATTACGGCAACAAATAATGCACAAAAACATAAAAATAGCAACGAGCAAATTCAGAGCCAGGAATATCTCTTAAGCAACTAAAACAATATTATATATTAAATAATACTACATTAAAGTAAAAAAAATAAGGCACATTAAGCCACAATAACTTAACAGCACCATAGGCTCAGTAGGCATTGATTGATTGATTGATTGATTGATTGATTGATTGAAACTTGTATTAGTAGATAACACAGTACAGTACATATTCTGTACAATTGACCACTAAATGGTAACACCCCAATAAGTTTTTTAAAGTTAATCAATTACTCAATAAATGACCAAGTCGAGGTGATCTACCTCACATATACATATTCATATACACACATATCATATATATATATACACACACATATCATATATATATATATATATATATGTATATATATATATATATATATTAATGTATATATACATACATACATAAATGTATATATACAGTATATAATTTTTATTTTTTGCTGTTTTTGTTGACATGTTAAAGGTGTTTTAATGAATATACATGCATGTTTAACACATATAGATTCCTATCTTTCATGAAGACAAGAATATAAGTTGGTGTATTACCTGATTCTGATGACTTGCATTGATTGGAATCAGACGTCCACGTTTTCAAATGGAGGAGAAAAAAAAGTTCCTCCTTTCTGTCTAATACCACATGAAACTCGTTGGTTTTTGGCATCTTATTAGTCCAGCTTCCATATTGGTTTTTATACACTTTACAATAAATACATTGGCGGCAAACTCCGAAGTTTGCTAGCTTGTATGCTCTGGCTTTCGGAGACTCTTATTTTGTTAGCGCAGGCGCGATGGAGCGGCACTTTTATTGTGAAGACAGGAACTGTGCGATCAGTCTTTAGGCTTTTGACGGGAAGTACGGTTGAAATAAAAAGTGTCTTTTTTCCTTTACACTTTTGATTGATTCATTGAAACTTGTATTAGTAGATTGCACAGTACAGTACATATTCCGTACAATTGACCACTAAATGGTAACACCCCAATAAGTTTTTCAACTTGCTTAAATCGGGTTTTACGTGTGACGGTCATGTGACCGCCTGGCTCTGTTTGATTGGTCCAACGTCACCAGTGACTGCATGTGATTGGTGAAACGCAGGCATGCGTAGTTCCTACATTGAAAAACCAAAACAAACATTAATAGATGGATAAAAAAAAGTAGCGAGCTGAATGTAGATAAATGGAGCGGAGTAAAAGTAGCGTTTCTTCTCCATAAATATACTAAAGTAAAAGTAAAAGTATGTTGCATAAAAACTACTCTTAGAAGTACAATTTATCCCAAAAGTTACTCAAGTAGATGTAACGGAGTAAATGTAGCGCGTTACTACCCACCTCTGGTTATTACTCCATGAATAGATTGTTAAGCGACAAAAGTGCGCGTGTGTCTGATTTTGTGTTGTTAAAGATGAATAATAATAGAGTTTTTTGTAATTTATAAAGGAGACAGTTACCGTCTGGAATATTATCTTTATTTATCATTATACCGTTGCTCAATATATCACTCGTCCGTTGCCGCAAATGTAATCTTTTAGGGCATTACGGCAAATAAAATGGCGTCGGGGCAATTGTCACGATTGCCGTGGTTAAATTCCAGCCCTGTCTATGGAACCACTCTTTGAAGATGTAAGTGCGTGTTGATAAATATTAAATTGTAATTGGTAATAAAATCAATTTTTTTATATTGCAATATTTAAAAATGATTATGATAACTGTAGTCCAGTTGTAATGTCTTGTTTTATAATCAATATCGTGTGCATGTATGACACTGAGTTGCAGTTACAGTTGCAAGTCTCGGACCTTAGATGGCAGTAATGTATAGTTTCTAAAAAGTAGTAATGTTGCAAGTATTGTATTTATTAAACACTGGCTGTTTGATGTACATCTTAGTTGTACAAACCCCAAAGGCGGTGAAGTTGTCACGTTGTGTAAATGGTAAATAAAAAGAGAATACAATGATTTGCAAATCCTTTTCAACTTATATTCAATTGAATAAACTGCAAAGACAAGATATTTAACGTTTGAACAGTAAAACTTTATATTTTTTGCAAATATTAGCTCACTTGGAGTTTGATGCCTGTAACATGTTTCAAAAAATACTGAGAACGTTGAGGAATGCTCATCAAAGACTTATTTGGAACATCCCACAGGCGAACAGGTTAATTTGGAACAGATGGGTGCCATGATTGGCTAGAAAAGCAGCTTCCACGAAATGCTCACTCATTCACAGACAAGAAGGGTCACCACTTTGTCAAAAATATTTGAGCAAATTGTTTAAAAACAACATTTCCCAACCAGATATTGCAAGAAATGTAGGGGTTTCACCATCTATGCTCTGTGATATCATCAAAAGGTTCAGAGAATCTGGAGAAATCACCGCGCATAGGCCATGAAATTACGGACCTTCGATCCCTCAGGCAGTACAGCATCAAAAAGCGACATCAGTGTGTAAAAGATATCACCACATGGGCTCAGGAACACATCAGAAAACCACCGTCCGTAACTACAGTTGGTCGCAACATCTGTAAGTGCAAGTTAAAACTCTACTATGCAAAGCCAAAGCCATTTATCAACAACACCCAGAAACGCTGCCGGCTTTGCTGGGCCTGAGCTCATCTAAGATGGACTGATGCAAAGTGGAAAAGTGTTCTGTGCCCTGACGAGTCCACATTTCAAATTGTTTTCGGAAACTGTGGACATCGTGTCCTCCAGACCAAAGAGGAAAAGAACCATCTGGATTGTTCTAGGGTCAAAGTGTAAAAGCCAGCATGTGTGATGGTATGGGGGTGTATTAGTGCCAAGGCATGGCTAACTTACACATCTGTGAAGGCACAATTAATGCTGAAAGGTACATACAGCTTTTGGAGTAACATATGTTGCCATCCAAGCAACACTATCATGGACGCCCCTGCTTATTTCAGCAAGACAACGCTGTTACAACAGTATGGCTGCATAGTAAAAGAATGCGGGTACTAGACTGGCCTGCCTGTAGTCCAGACATTGAAAATGTGTGAAGGCTAAAATATGAGACGGGAGACTGTTGAACAACTTAAGCTGTACATCAAGCAAGAATGGGAAAGAATTCCACTTCAAAAAAGTGTCTCCTCAGTTCCTAAACCTTTACTGAGTGTTGTTAAAAAAAAAGGCCATGTAACACACTGGTAAAAATGCCTTTTTTGCAATGTGTTGCTGCCATTCGATTCTAACCTCATGATTACTTGCCAAAAATAACACATTTTCGCAGTGTGAACATGAAATATCTTGTCTTTGCGGTCCATTCATATCAATATAAGTTGAAAAGGATTTGTTGTATTCACTTTTTATTTACTATTGACACAACCTGACAACTTCACTGCTTTTGGCTTCTGTACAATTAAAGTCTTAAAATTGTCTTTAGCGTGCAACCCTATGGTGCATGTATAGATTTTTTTAGCCTGACAGGCATTTTGGTGAAGTATGCAAATGACATGATGACATCATCCAAAGCGACCCACCACCACCACCACATCATTGCAGTCATGTGGGAAACAATGTGAGTGTACCTAATGTTGTGGCCGGTGAGTGTGTGCTATCGGGGATAAACTGGAGAGGAAGACGACACTCACCACGGCAAACTCGTCCTTGTCCAGGTGTCCATCTTTGTCGATGTCGCTCAGGTCCCACACCTGCCAGCACGGAGTAGAAGGATGAGACTCGTGACAAGGACGTACCAAGAAGTAAAAATGCGGTTCAAACCTTCCCGAGGATGTCCAGAGACAGCTTGGAGTTGATCAGGACGGGTCGCACCTTCTCCCCCGACAGCAGGCCGTTGATCGGCGACAGACTTTCAAAGATCCCATCGAATTTGCTTTTCTCCTCCGGCTGAAAAACAGGTGTTAGTTCCCCGCGGAGCGAGGGGCAAAAGTGCACTCGTACCCTGACGGCCCAGTGAGCTTCTGTGGAGCCGCCCAGGGAGGGGCTGCCGGTGTCCTTCTGAAACGACAACGGTTCTCTTTTCAGCGTGCTCAAGTCAGAGGGTGGTCCGGGTTTGAGAGTGGGACTCACAAACTTGGGGGGCGGGACGGTGACGTTGAGGCTGGACAGGCTGATGTCATGGCCGCTCTGCGCGCACGCCACAAGCCTCAGAGCCACGTAGAAGCCCTGGCGGGAGGGAGAGGACAACGTGACTTGGGGGATCAAATACCCTATTTTTCAAGTTATATTACACGCTCCGGAGTATACGTCGCACCGGCCGAAAATGCATGATAAAGAAGGAAAAAACTAGGGATGCACCGATTAATCAGTAACCGAATATATTCGGCCGAATATGGCAAAAAAAGCCATATGAGTTAAAAACAAGGCCGAATAGTGGCGTGTGACGCAATCAACCAACGTGCAGTGACGTGGTGACGTTGGGATATGTTGTGTACCTGTATAAGTGTATGAGGTTACAAGCACACACTTATTGAGATTTAGTGGGGCCTCTGTTTACATTATTAGCCTGTTGTGTAGGCTACCTGTATAAGTGTATGAGGTTACAAGCACACACTTATTGAGATTTACTTGAGCCTTCTGTTTACATTATTAGCATATCTACTGTGGCTAAGCAGACTTTTGCCAAAAGGACAATAATTCATTTGTTGTGGGTTTATCCACTTTAATTTTTTGGGGAATGCATGTTTTGTTTGAAGGCCTAATATAAATGAAAAACTTTGTGCTTTTTTTGAAAAGCAAAGGCTACTGGAATATTTAAAAAATGTCAATATTCAATAAAAAATTACTTTATTTGAAAAACATGTCTAAATATTTTTTCTAGGCTATTTATGCAATATTTAAAAAATTGTGAAAAACTGCATTCATTATTCGGTATTCGGCCATGCTTTTAAATTTTATTCGGCTTTGGCTTCGGCCACAAATTTTCATTTTGGTGCATCCCTAGAAAAAAACATATATACGTCGCACTGGAGTATAAGTCGCATTTTGGGGGGAAATGTATTTGATAAAATCCAACAGCAAGAATAAACATTTGAAAGGCAATTTAAAATAAATAAAGAATAGTGAACAACAGGCTGAATAAGTGTAGGTTATATGAGGCATAAATAAGCAACTGCTATGTTAACCTAACATATTATGGTAAGAGTCATTCAAATAACTATAACATATAGAACATGCTATACCTTTACCAAACTATCTCTCACTCCTAATCCATAAATCCCATGAAATCTTCTTCCTGGATGTGGCTTCTAAACAACTCTGCCAACTCCAAAGGTATGCGCCGCTTCCTCTTGTCCTTTTCTGCTGCATATTTCTCATCTGTTGTGTTGTTGTGAATGACATCATGGATGTAACATCAATGTAAAAACAATCATACACACACAACACATATCATCTGTTGTGTTGTTGTGAACGACATCATGGATGTAACATCAATGTACAAACAATCATACACACACAACACATCTCATCTGTTGTGTTGTTGTGAACGACATCATGGATGTAACATCAATGTACAAACAGTCACACACACAACACATCTCATCTGCTTGTGTTGTTGTGAACGACATCATGGATGTAACATCAATGTACAAACAATCATACACACACAACACATCTCATCTGTTGTGTTGTTGTGAACGACATCATGGATGTAACTTCAATGTACAAACAATCATACACACACAACACATGTCATCTGTTGTGTTGTTGTGAACGACATCATGGATGTAACATCAATGTACAAACAATCATACACACACAACACATGTCATCTGTTGTGTTGTTGTGAACGACATCATGGATGTAACATCAATGTACAAACAATCATACACACACAACACATATCATCTGTTGTGTTGTTGTGAACGACATCATGGATGTAACATCAATGTACAAACAATCATACACACACAACACATCTCATCTGTTGTGTTGTTGTGAACGACATCATGGATGTAACATCAATGTACAAACAATCATACACACACAACACATATCATCTGTTGTGTTGTTGTGAACGACATCATGGATGTAACATCAATGTACAAACAATCATACACACACAACACATCTCATCTGTTGTGTTGTTGTGAACGACATCATGGATGTAACATCAATGTACAAACAATCATACACACACAACACATATCATCTGTTGTGTTGTTGTGAACGACATCATGGATGTAACATCAATGTACAAACAATCATACACACACAACACATGTCATCTGTTGTGTTGTTGTGAACGACATCATGGATGTAACATCAATGTACAAACAATCATACACACACAACACATGTCATCTGTTGTGTTGTTGTGAACGACATCATGGATGTAACATCAATGTACAAACAATCATACACACACAACACATATCATCTGTTGTGTTGTTGTGAACGACATCATGGATGTAACATCAATGTACAAACAATCATACACACACAACACATGTCATCTGTTGTGTTGTTGTGAACGACATCATGGATGTAACATCAATGTACAAACAATCATACACACACAACACATCTCATCTGTTGTGTTGTTGTGAACGACATCATGGATGTAACATCAATGTACAAACAATCATACACACACAACACATATCATCTGTTGTGTTGTTGTGAACGACATCATGGATGTAACATCAATGTACAAACAATCATACACACACAACACATCTCATCTGTTGTGTTGTTGTGAACGACATCATGGATGTAACATCAATCTACAAACAATCATACACACACAACACATCTCATCTGTTGTGTTGTTGTGAACGACATCATGGATGTAACATCAATGTACAAACAATCATACACACACAACACATCTCATCTGTTGTGTTGTTGTGAACGACATCATGGATGTAACATCAATGTACAAACAATCACACACACAACACATCTCATCTGCTTGTGTTGTTGTGAACGACATCATGGATGTAACATCAATGTACAAACAATCATACACACACAACACATATCATCTGTTGTGTTGTTGTGAACGACATCATGGATGTAACATCAATGTACAAACAATCATACACACACAACACATCTCATCTGTTGTGTTGTTGTGAACGACATCATGGATGTAACATCAATGTACAAACAATCATACACAACACATATCATCTGTTGTGTTGTTGTGAACGACATCATGGATGTAACATCAATGTACAAACAATCATACACACACAACACATCTCATCTGTTGTGTTGTTGTGAACGACATCATGGATGTAACATCAATGTACAAACAATCATACACACACAACACATCTCATCTGTTGTGTTGTTGTGAACGACATCATGGATGTAACTTCAATGTACAAACAATCATACACACACAACACATCTCATCTGTTGTGTTGTTGTGAACGACATCATGGATGTAACATCAATGTACAAACAATCATACACACACAACACATCTCATCTGTTGTGTTGTTGTGAACGACATCATGGATGTAACATCAATGTACAAACAATCATACACACACAACACATGTCATCTGTTGTGTTGTTGTGAACGACATCATGGATGTAACATCAATGTACAAACAATCATACACACACAACACATATCATCTGTTGTGTTGTTGTGAACGACATCATGGATGTAACATCAATGTACAAACAATCATACACACACAACACATCTCATCTGTTGTGTTGTTGTGAACGACATCATGGATGTAACTTCAATGTACAAACAATCATACACACACAACACATCTCATCTGTTGTGTTGTTGTGAACGACATCATGGAAGTAACTTCAATGTACAAACAATCATACACACACAACACATGTCATCTGTTGTGTTGTTGTGAACGACATCATGGATGTAACATCAATGTACAAACAATCATACACACACAACACATATCATCTGTTGTGTTGTTGTGAACGACATCATGGATGTAACATCAATGTACAAACAATCATACACACACAACACATCTCATCTGTTGTGTTGTTGTGAACGACATCATGGATGTAACATCAATGTACAAACAATCACACACACAACACATCTCATCTGCTTGTGTTGTTGTGAACGACATCATGGATGTAACATCAATGTACAAACAATCATACACACAACACATCTCATCTGCTTGTGTTGTTGTGAACGACATCATGGATGTAACATCAATGTACAAACAATCATACACACACAACACATATCATCTGTTGTGTTGTTGTGAACGACATCATGGATGTAACATCAATGTACAAACAATCATACACACACAACACATCTCATCTGTTGTGTTGTTGTGAACGACATCATGGATGTAACTTCAATGTACAAACAATCATACACACACAACACATGTCATCTGTTGTGTTGTTGTGAACGACATCATGGATGTAACATCAATGTACAAACAATCATACACACACAACACATCTCATCTGTTGTGTTGTTGTGAACGACATCATGGATGTAACATCAATGTAGAAACAATCACACACACAACACATCTCATCTGCTTGTGTTGTTGTGAACGACATCATGGATGTAACATCAATGTACAAACAATCATACACACACAACACATATCATCTGTTGTGTTGTTGTGAACGACATCATGGATGTAACATCAATGTACAAACAATCATACACACACAACACATCTCATCTGTTGTGTTGTTGTGAACGACATCATGGATGTAACATCAATGTACAAACAATCATACACACACAACACATATCATCTGTTGTGTTGTTGTGAACGACATCATGGATGTAACATCAATGTACAAACAATCATACACACACAACACATCTCATCTGTTGTGTTGTTGTGAACGACATCATGGATGTAACATCAATGTACAAACAATCATACACACGCAACACATATCATCTGTTGTGTTGTTGTGAACGACATCATGGATGTAACATCAATGTACAAACAATCATACACACACAACACATGTCATCTGTTGTGTTGTTGTGAACGACATCATGGATGTAACATCAATGTACAAACAATCATACACACACAACACATATCATCTGTTGTGTTGTTGTGAACGACATCATGGATGTAACATCAATGTACAAACAATCATACACACACAACACATATCATCTGTTGTGTTGTTGTGAACGACATCATGGATGTAACTTCAATGTACAAACAATCATACACACACAACACATATCATCTGTTGTGTTGTTGTGAACGACATCATGGATGTAACATCAATGTACAAACAATCATACACACACAACACATCTCATCTGTTGTGTTGTTGTGAACGACATCATGGATGTAACTTCAATGTACAAAAAATCATACACACACAACACATGTCATCTGTTGTGTTGTTGTGAACGACATCATGGATGTAACATCAATGTACAAACAATCATACACACACAACACATCTCATCTGTTGTGTTGTTGTGAACGACATCATGGATGTAACATCAATGTACAAACAATCACACACACAACACATCTCATCTGCTTGTGTTGTTGTGAACGACATCATGGATGTAACATCAATGTACAAACAATCATACACACACAACACATATCATCTGTTGTGTTGTTGTGAACGACATCATGGATGTAACATCAATGTACAAACAATCATACACACACAACACATCTCATCTGTTGTGTTGTTGTGAACGACATCATGGATGTAACTTCAATGTACAAAAAATCATACACACACAACACATGTCATCTGTTGTGTTGTTGTGAACGACATCATGGATGTAACATCAATGTACAAACAATCACACACACAACACATCTCATCTGCTTGTGTTGTTGTGAACGACATCATGGATGTAACATCAATGTACAAACAATCACACAAACAACACATCTCATCTGCTTGTGTTGTTGTGAACGACATCATGGATGTAACATCAATGTACAAACAATCATACACACACAACACATATCATCTGTTGTGTTGTTGTGAACGACATCATGGATGTAACATCAATGTACAAACAATCACACACACAACACATCTCATCTGTTGTGTTGTTGTGAACGACATCATGGATGTAACATCAATGTACAAACAATCATACACACACAACACATATCATCTGTTGTGTTGTTGTGAACGACATCATGGATGTAACATCAATGTACAAACAATCATACACACACAACACATCTCATCTGTTGTGTTGTTGTGAACGACATCATGGATGTAACTTCAATGTACAAACAATCATACACACACAACACATGTCATCTGTTGTGTTGTTGTGAACGACATCATGGATGTAACATCAATGTACAAACAATCATACACACACAACACATATCATCTGTTGTGTTGTTGTGAACGACATCATGGATGTAACATCAATGTACAAACAATCATACACACACAACACATCTCATCTGTTGTGTTGTTGTGAACGACATCATGGATGTAACATCAATGTACAAACAATCACACACACAACACATCTCATCTGCTTGTGTTGTTGTGAACGACATCATGGATGTAACATCAATGTACAAACAATCATACACACACAACACATATCATCTGTTGTGTTGTTGTGAACGACATCATGGATGTAACATCAATGTACAAACAATCATACACACACAACACATCTCATCTGTTGTGTTGTTGTGAACGACATCATGGATGTAACTTCAATGTACAAACAATCATACACACACAACACATGTCATCTGTTGTGTTGTTGTGAACGACATCATGGATGTAACATCAATGTACAAACAATCATACACACACAACACATATCATCTGTTGTGTTGTTGTGAACGACATCATGGATGTAACATCAATGTACAAAGAATCATACACACACAACACATATCATCTGTTGTGTTGTTGTGAACGACATCATGGATGTAACATCAATGTACAAACAATCATACACACACAACACATCTCATCTGTTGTGTTGTTGTGAACGACATCATGGATGTAACATCAATGTACAAACAATCATACACACACAACACATCTCATCTGTTGTGTTGTTGTGAACGACATCATGGATGTAACATCAATGTACAAACAATCATACACACACAACACATCTCATCTGTTGTGTTGTTGTGAACGACATCATGGATGTAACATCAATGTACAAACAATCACACACACACAACACATATCATCTGTTGTGTTGTTGTGAACGACATCATGGATGTAACATCAATGTACAAACAATCATACACACACAACACATCTCATCTGTTGTGTTGTTGTGAACGACATCATGGATGTAACATCAATGTACAAACATGACACCAGTCTCTTGTCTTTTTTTAAACAACCCTCAAGTCCTCTTTTTGTTGGTAAAACTCAGAACAAGAGCCCACTTCCCCTCTTCACAATAACAGCGCTGTGCGCAACATCCAGTCTCCCTCCGCTAACATAATAAGGGTTTCAAAAAAGTACCTTATTGTACCGTAAATTACAGACGATAAACCGCTACTTTTTTCCTGGGCTTTGAGTCCTGCGGCTTATAAAACGGTGCGGCTATTTTATAGATTTTTCTTAGCTTTCGGCCATAATGTAAAAACTTTTTTTTTTTTAAAAGCAAACACACTGAAAAGTTTTTATTGTTTGTGCTATGGCGCCATCTTTTGGATGAGTTTGCCCGCTGCAGGTGCTGCATATCCCTTCTGTTTAGACTATGATTGCCGTTCTGTCTTCTAGTCATCCATAGCGTTCCTACTCGTATGGATTCATCAGTCTAAGCAACGTTTGTAAGTTTTACGATATAACTTCAATAATTCATACTTACTAGACCATTCCATTGGAGTGTTTTCATGCATATTTGTATCTACTATCATAATGTAATGAAGCTTCAAGCTAGCGCCGTTAGCATTAGCTAATATGCTAACACATTTACGTGTGTCTGTGTTAGTATTATTAACTTACAATGGCATTCTTTTTGTATTGTTTCAGTTTCGTAAATTCCCCAAAACGTCACCATAGCTGATTGGAGAGCTAGCTTCCGCAGCTAGTGGGTCCATGACCATGACTTCTGTTTTGTTTTGATCAGCCGTTTTACTGCAGTGTTGCAGACACTGCTTGGTTACAAATAAGGTATGTAAATAAATATTTACAAAAAAAATTTGTGTAAATAAATTATTTAACAACATATTTTTCTGCCGCTTATAGTCTGGTGAGGATACTATATGGAAAAAAAAAGTTTTTCCAGTTTTTCTTCCAAAATTTAGTGGGTGCACTCTCAAGTCCTGAAAAAAAGGTACATTAAGCACTTACTGTTACATTTGCACAATTACCTAAAATAATGTATTGCACCAATAAATTTGAGGATTTTGGGGTCTAATTAACAAACACTTGAATTTAAATGTATTCATGACACTAAAACCACACATTCTTTGGTGGTAAAACATCAAATGTATTATTCCAAAAATTAAAATTGAAAAACAAGATTTCATTTTTCATATTGCTGTTGTTATTTAAATATTTTTGTTGTTAGTATTAGTATTTATTTTTTACTTACTGTTGCTAATTAGGTACTAATTCATACTTGGTTGTTCTTTGAAATCAGGGCTGTCAAACTCATTTTCATTGAGGGCCACATGGCAGGAATGGCGGCTTTCAGAGGGCCCCTTTTTTAAAAATTGAATTAGCATTATGCATGCGGGTAATAACCTGTGATTAATCATGATTAATCCAAATGCATATGCATTTGATTATTAAATTTTTTTATGTATAACTAGCTTTAAAATCATAAATGAAGATGACAAGCAGATATTTAACGATTTGTTTTTATTCATCTCACAAAAACAGTTTTGCAATACAGTATATATAAATGTCATTGGCATGATCAGATGATATTAAAGTTTAAAATATGCATTTTTTCTATCAAAATTGAAAGAACGAATGCATTTAATAAAAAAATACAAAATAAAATTAAAAGTACTTTATTGAAACCAATTTTTCTCAGGCTTTCGCGGGCCACATAAAATTATGTTGCGGACCAGAACTGGCCCCCGGGCCCTGAGTTGGACACCTGTGCTTTAAATGATATCTCACCTTGAGTTTTGTCGGTGCAACAAATACTCATGTTTTCAAAGTGAATAACCGTGAAACGAATCGTTATTTTAGAATAAACCCAAATAATCGTGATTATTATTTAGTCATAACCTACCCTCAACTTTAGTATCAGTTCCTTCAAAAGACTGTTTCTTACCTGCTTGTCCAGGTAGCCTTTACCATCTGGGTCGGCCAAATCCCAAATCTGAAAGACAACAATCATCTCTTTGAATAACAGTACATGTTCATTGCAACACTCAGTGGACACATTCTCTCCTAACTACAGCACAAAAACCCGAATGGGTTAGGAGGGCGTAGGGTTGCCAAATTCCGAGAATATTCAAAGTTGAAAACTTTCCATGGGAATTAACGGGAATATATGGGAATAAACATTGAATGCAACATGCTAGATCATGCAGCATGATTATTAGCGAAAACAACCTGATTTCATGCAAATTCAGTAGAATTTCAACCCTGCACTGTGCATTCCTCCATCACATGCCCAGATAATTGCCAGCATGCTACACACTGCAGCAGGACTATTGAGGCCACACTAGTATTTGAGCCCAAGGACTGGTAAGTGTTGATGATATTACTGGGTTAAATATATTTGATGTATGGTATTTAAGTGTAACAGATGTGTAATTACCTGTTACTGTATGACTGTAGACTACTCCAGCAGACTTCCACTCAAGCTAGCTAGCTGTTCCTGTACTTGTTCAATGATTTCCGGGCCAATATCTCTAGCTAGCAAGGTTTATGTACCGCCACAGTCTCATAATGAACCCAAAATATTTCTTTATTAACCGTGATGCTAATTTTCTCTATGTTCAATCAATCAATCAATCAATCAATGTTTACTTATATAGCCCTAAATCACTAGTGTCTCAAAGGGCTGCACAAACCACCACGACATCCTCGGTAGGCCCACATAAGGGCAAGGAAAACTCACACCCAGTGGGACATCGGTGACAATAATGACTATGAGAACCTTGGAGAGGAGGAAAGCAATGGATGTCGAGCGGGTCTAACAAGATACTGTTAAATCCCATTCATTTATGCTAACAACATTAGCGATTGGAATATACCTTTTTTGTGATGTGTAAAGTTCAAGTAGCAAATAGTAAATGAAAAGGTGTAGTTTCCTCCGCCTTCTGTTCTGCGAGCCATTCTGTTGTCATACAAGAATGTAGCTTATAGTTTGATTTAGCATGCTGATTGACTCTTCATTTCTTCATCTAGCCCAGTGGTTCTCAAACTTTTTTTGTCATCCCCCACTTTGGACAAGGGGGAGTTTTCAAGCCCCACCTGCCCCCATGGCCACAACAGAACGCTGATGCCAAGCTTAACATTTTCAAATTTATTGAACATCAAGTAACATTCAAGTCAGGGTTTCCCACACATTCATTTATTTGTGGCGGCTCGCCACGAAAGAATTACGGCCGCCACAAATAAAAAAAAAAAAAAAAAATTTTGACTCGCTTGACCGCTCATAAAAGCAGTGGGACTCTGTCTGTGAATGGAGCTTGTAGGTACATATTATATAAATATGTAAATATGATATAAATATGTATATAAAATGTTGTAATTATATTCCAACTCCGTGTTCTTCTTGGTCATTGCCGCCGCAAGAATAGAATAATAAAAAATTGTTTTTAAGTGAAATTCCCTCCCGTTCCTCGCGCCCCACCTGTCATGTCTCTATTCCCCACAGGTGGGGCCCGCCCCACACTTTGAGAAACGCTGATTTAGCCTATTTCTATTCATTTGTCCATCACTAAAATATTTTTAAAAACTACTCCAATTGTTTAGCTGACTATTTATATCTGTGTGTGTCATTGCATCAGTCTTTTACAAGAATAAATACAAAAATTCATATAATTATTGTAATTTCCCATTAATTCCCATTCATTCCCAAGGACGATGTCCAACTTTGAATAATCCAAAAAATGGTCAAAATTTCAAAACTTCCCGGGGTAAATTTCCGGAAACTTTCACCCCTTTGCAACTCTAGTAGGGCGCAACGCGTCGTGTACCTAATGAAGTGACCAGTGAGGGAGTCAAACCTTTTGTCGGGTGGTCTCCAAGTGAGGAGCAACACACAATCAATGACACGGGCTTCTTGGAAACAAACTCAATTATCCCATCACATGATGTCACCACTTCCTGTTCGAGGAATATAATAGTTTCCTCTGGCAGAACGTGTGTGTGTGTGTGTGTGTGTGTGTGTGTGTGCGTGTGTGTGTGTGTGTGTGTGTGTGTGTGTTTGTGTGTGTGTGTGTGTGTGTGTGTGTGATTTAGTAAGGTGTTCTTGTGCTGGCTAATGGGCGAGCTGTCATTTCCTGTCGGTCACCAGTGAGGATTGTATTGCTTAAATGGACAATCACCGTGTCCGCCCTCAGACATGTCTTCCTCCAAAACATTGAACTATTAGTGAATGTGCTTACCGTATTTTTACGACTGTAAGGCGCGCTTAAAATCCTTTAATTTTCTCCAAAATCGCCGGGGCGCCTCGTAACCTAATGTACGGATTCATTCTGGTTGTGCTTACCGACCTCGAAGCAATTTTATTTGGTACATGGTGTAATGATAAGTGTTACCAGTAGATGTAAATACTACACGGTCTAGCTCCATCTTATCTTGCCCATTGTATTGTACCATATGTCCCGGCAAGATATCTGCCTTCAAAAGACTCCGGCTTATTAGTGATTCCTAAAGCCCAAAAAAAGTCTGCGGGCTATAGAGCGTTTTCCGTTCGGGCTCCAGTACTCTGGAATGCCCTCCCGGTAACAGTTCGAGATGCCACCTCAGTAGAAGCATTTAAGTCTCACCTTAAAACTCATTTGTATACTCTAGCCTTTAAATAGACCTCCTTTTTAGACCAGTTGATCTGCCGCTTCTTTTCTTTTTCCCCTCTATCCACCCCTCCCTTGTGGAGGGTGTCCGGTCCGATGGCCATGGATGAAGTACTGGCTGTCCAGAGTCGAGACCCAGGATGGACCGCTCGCCTGTGTATCGGTTGGGGACATCTCTACGCTGCTGATCCGCCTCCGCTTGAGATGGTTTCCTGTGGACGGGACTCTCGCTGCTGTCTTGGATCCGCTTTGAATTGAACTCTCGCGGCTGTGTTGGAGCCACTATGGATTGGACTTTCACAGTATCATGTTAGACCCGCTAGACATCCATTGCTTTCGGTCCCCTAGAGGGGGGGGGGGGGGTGGGGGTGGGGGTGGGGGGGGGGGGGTGCCAACATCTGAGGTCCTCTCCAAGGTTTTTCATAGTCAGCATTGTCACTGGCGTCCCACTGGATATGAATTCTCCCTGCCCACTGGTTGTGAGTTTTCCTTGCCCTTTTCTGGTTTCTTCCGAGGATGTCGTAGTCGTAATGGTTTGTGCAGTCCTTTGAGACATTTGTGATTTAGGGCTATATAAATAAACATTGATTGATTGATTGATGGCAGTCACGCATAAGAGATACATGTGGACTGCAGGCTGACGCCTGTTCAATAAATGATACTAGAAAGTACATGTTAGCTAGCAAGCTCAAAACGTTGATGTTTCATCGGGAATAAAAAATATCAATTAGACTGATACATAATGTTTGATACGGAGAACATACAAATACTTTATTTATTTTGTCAAAAATATTAAAGTGCGATGATTTGGTAAAATTGCAAACAGCTAATATGATGTACATAGCAAATTATAACCTGCTACCAAAGAATGTACAAAAATTCTTCTCTACTAAAGAGGAGAAATATAACCTTAAAGGGGAAAATTATCAGCAGACCTATGTAAGCGTCAATATATACCTTGATGGTGCAGAAAAAAGACCATATGTTTTTTTAACCGATTTCCGAACTCTAAATGGGTGAATTTTGGCGAATTAAACGCCTTTCTGTTAATCTCGCTGGAGGCGATGACGTCAGAATGTGACGTCGCCGAGGTAACACACCCACCCTTTTCATTTTCAACACATTACAAACACCGGGTCTCAGCTCTGTTATTTTCCGTTTTTTTGACTATTTTTTGGAACCTTGGAGACATCATGCCTCGTCGGTGTGTTGTCGGAGGGTGTAACAACACTAACATGGAGGGATTCAAGTTGCACCACTGGCCCGAAGATGCCAAAGTGTCTGCCGCCAGACCCCCATTGAATGTGCCAGAGTGTCTCCACATTTGACCGGCGATGCTAAGGCAGACATGGCACAGAAATGTATGGATAACCTGCAGATGCATTTGCAACGATAGTCAACGAAATCACAAAGGTGAGTTTTGTTGATGTTGACTGCCAGCTAATCGATGCTAACATGCTACGCTAATCGATGCTAACATGCTATTTACCGGCGGTGCTAAAGCAGACATGGTACATAGATGTATGGATAACCTGTAGATGCATTTGCAACTATATTACGTTTCCTCCCACCCACATTTAATGCGAAAAAAACACTTACCAATCGACGGATTTAAGTTGCTCCAGTGTCAAAAGATGCAAAAGTCCTGATCGTTTGGTCCGCACATTTTACCGGCGATGCTAACGCAGCTATTCGGCCATGCTATGGCTATGAATAGCGTCAATAGCTATTCGCTCAATAGCTTCAGTTTCTTCTTCAATACTTTAATACTCCAACCATCTGTTTCAATACATGCGTAATCTGTTGAATCGCTTAAGTCGCTGAAATCCGAGTTTGAATCCGAGCTAATGTCGCTATATCTTGCTGTGGTATTCCCATTGTTTGTTTACATTGGCAGCACTGTGTGACGTCACAGGGAAATGGCCAGTGTCTTCGCAGAGAGCGAAAATAAGGCACTTCAAAGCTTTATTTAGGGATATTCCGAGACCGGTAAAATGTTTTAAAAAACTTCAAAAAATACAACAAGCCACTGGGAACTGATTTTTATTGTTTTTAACCCTTTTGAAATTGTGATAATGTTCCCCTTTAAAGGAAAATCTAATTTAAAACATTTGTAGAACATTAGAACCTTTATCATATGAGTATGTGGAATTAAATAATGGAACGGATTAAGTAAAGAAGTTAAACATTGTACTGATATGATCCACTTTAAGAGCTTGTTCAAATGAAAAGTGCTTACAAAGTACAAAGAAGAAGAATTATGGGAATGACTTTCAACCTTATTGAAAATAAGAAATTCTTCATCTCAGTATGTTAATAATGACTGACTTCATGATATATTACAAAACTGTTGTATTACTCATTCACGGATGTCATTTTACAACAAAAAAAAATCAGTAAATGCATGTATATATTTGTAAATGCTCTGAAGTGAGAAAGGGGTACGATTAAATAAGCTTTGCTTTTTTCGGACATGATGTAAAGTGAAATGATATGAAATTGTGTGATGTATTGTGCTGTAAGTGTGTTCATGTTCCAAATAAACTAAAGAAAGAAAGAAAGAATATAGAACATTACACACGCCGCCCAAAAACCTTTCAAAATATTTCAGTACGACTTTGGTAAGCTATGAAGACGCACCTCTGGATGGATTGTTGGCGCATTACGGCTACCATAGTCAGACGTACTGTGCTTCCACATACGCACATATTGTCTGTTAGGAGACATTACATAGCCTTTTGTTTCAGCCTATCATGCAAAATCTACTTTTCTTACCTATTTATGTATATTTGGAATCTGCATAAGTCAGTAAAATTTGTGCACGTCCACAATTTTAGCCCGCGCCGTAGTCAATAGGCTCCTTCTTTTTCTGTATCCTCTGGTTGTGGGGCATTCACCTTCCACAGTTGCCATTTCTAATACAAAGTAGCGTACAGTTCTAACTTATATCTGTCAATGGAAGCGCTAAAAATTGACGGGGGGGAGGTGCGGTCGAAGGTGAGTCACGTAAATAAGACCCGCCTGAAGCGACTGTCGGAAAGCGGCTTGAAGATGATGTGTAAAACATCCTCTATGCAACATTTTGTACATCTGTAAACAACCTTATTGGTGTGGAAGGTGCACAGGTGTCAAACTCAAAGCCCGCGGGCCAGATCTGGCCCTTCACTTCAGTTTATTTGGCCTGCAAAAGCCTGGAAATAATATGTGTCAATAAAATACCTTATAATTTCTTTGTTAATTTTCTTACTGAAGGTATTAGGGGTTTTTTCTAGCTTGACAGGGGAAACTAATAGTGTCCAATATTGCAACAAATACTATATTATCTAACGTTGTTGGTCAAAATCCAAATAAAAACTTAAATATCTGCTTAAATTATCCATCAAATTGTACACTATTAAATAACCAATAGATCCATCCATCCATTTTCTACCGCTTATTCCCTTTCGGGGTCGCGGGGGGCGCTGGCGCCTATCTCAGCTACAATCGGGCGGAAGGCGGGGTACACCCTGGACAAGTCGCCACCTCATCGCAGGGCCAACACAGATAGACAGACAACATTCACACTCACATTCACACACTAGGGTCAATTTAGTGTTGCCCATCAACCTATCCCCAGGTGCATGTCTTTGGAAGTACCCGGAGGGAACCCACGCATTCACGGGGAGAACATGCAAACTCCACACAGAAAGATCCCGAGCCTGGATTTGAACCCAGGACTGCAGGACCTTCGTATTGTGAGGCAGACGCACTAACCCCTCTCCCACCGTGAAGCCCATGACCAATAGATTTTATTGTAAAATTTAGGGAGGTTGTTTTTACAGCATATTAATTTAAGTTGCAAAAAAACAACCAATGTTTGTTTTTACAGTAAAATTCTGTCGACTGAGCTGTCAGTTATTTTTATTTTTTAAATCCACAGTTGATGGTTTTAAGGTATCACATTTTATTAATGTAAAAAACTGGCAGCTGAGTTGCCAAAATAAAATTAAACAGCAGTACTGTATTATGGCCACTCTAACAACCGGCATAGCTCGGTTGGTAGAGTGGCCGTGCCGGCAGCTTGAGGGTTCCAAGTTCGATTCCCGCTTTCGCCATCCTACTCACTGCCGTTGTGTCCTTTACCCGTTGTGACACTTTACCCACCTGCTCCCAGTGCCGCCCACACTGCTTTAAATGTAAATTAGATATTAGGTTTCACTATGTAAAGCGCTTTGAGTCACTAAAGAAAAGCGCTATATAAATATAATTCACTTCACTTGACTTCTATTTACAGTAACATGTTGTAAAAAATAAATACCGTATTTTTCGGATTATAGAGTCGCACCGGCCGAAAATGCACAATAAAGAAGGAAAAAACCATATATAAGTCACACTGGAGTATAAGTCAAATTTTTGGGGGAAATTTATTTGATAAAATCCAACAGCAAGAATAGAGATTTGAAAGGCAATTTAAAATAAAGAATAGTGAAGGACAGGCTGAATAAGTGTAGGTTATATGAGGCATAAATAAGCAACTGCTATGTTAACCTAACATATTATGGTAAGAGTCATTCAAATAACTATAACATATAGAACATGCTATACCTTTACCAAACTATCTCTCACTCCTAATCCATAAATCCCATGAAATCTTCTTCCTGGATGTGGCTTCTAAACAACTCTGCCAACTCCAAAGGTCTGCGCCGCTTCCTCTTGTCCTTTTCTGCTGCATATTTCACTACGTCCAGCTTGTAATCTGCACTACATGATTTCCTTTTCAACGCCATTTTTGTTCAGCCCTTCTCACTTTTTATAAGTTACCGCCAACCATGAAATTATTCATTTTAAAAGCTACGGCAGTATCATATAGCATGTAGCAGTTAGCATCCCATGACCCACAATGCACTTCTGCCATGACCCTCCCCCGCCAAATTCTTATTGGTTGACGTGTGTGTGACGATTGCTGACATTTTCTTCGTCTCTTCTGCGAATGAGATAAATAATATTATTTGATATTTTACGGTAATGTGTCAATAATTTCACACATAAATCGCTCTGGAGTATATGTCACACCTCCAGCCAAACTATGAAAAAAAATGCAATTTATAATCCTGAAAAATACGGTAAATAACACCATATGGTTTTACAGTAAAAGTCTGGCAACTAAGCTGCCAGTTTTTTTCTGTAAAAAATAGTGGTCTAATCCACAGATTTGTTTTACTCTTTACGTAAAAAAAATGTAAATCCATCCTTTTTTCTACCGCTTATTACCTTTGGGGTCGCTCGTGCCTATCTCAGCTACAATCGGGCGGAAGGTGGCGTACACCCTGGACAAGTCGCCACTTCATATTTAAATTCATAAGCAAATTTATTTATTATTCACGGTTACAAGCGGCCCTCCATTGGCAGCCATGACTGCAGTGTGGCCCTCGATGAAAATAAGTTTGACACCTCTGGTCTAGTGGGACAGCACAAAGTTAAGTCGGAGAAAACGCAATCCTTTTTAAATGATTTAATGTTTCTCTCCGGCCCAGTAGCTGGGGACCCCTGATGGTGACCACAAGGAAGTCTTTTACATATTAAAAAAAAAAAAAAAAATTTTTTAATCATAATATAACCCCTACAGTCTGAAAAATACAGTGTATCATATTGGGAGCTGTTTCTAATATTTTCACCCTCTCATGTAGCTTAAACGAGGCAAAGAAAATGTCAAAAGCGTCCATCTTGGCCTGCAAGATCGCATCATGGTTTCATTACAAGACAGCCACACTCGGGGTACCACTAGGGTCCGCACCTTCACTCCTGTTACCGTATTTCCTTGAATGGCCGCCGGGTATATAGTATGCACCTGCCTAGAATTACTGCAGGGTCAAACTCGTTTCGCAAAATATCATTTTTATTAGCACATGTCTAGAATTTCCGCCGGGTCAAACTCGTCACGTCACAAGTGGCACTTCACCTGTCATCATTTTCAAAATGGAGGAGGCTGATTTCAATCATTTGAAATCGCATAAAGGGAAGAAGATTAAGAGCTATTCAGTAGGATTTAAGGTCCAAGCTATTGAATATGCTAAAAAGAACAGTAAGCAGCTATGTTTTATTAATATACCGTAGCTGCGTGTGTCAAATATGAGTCATTAAATGACTCCCGCCTCCTGGTGGTAGAGGGCGCTAGTGATCCTTCTTGCGACTACTCGGCTGCAGAAGAAGTGACAACAAGCAGCAAGAGTGAGCAGCGATCCTTTATTTTTTTCTTCTCGCTTCCACTTTTAACATGGAGGATTACATATCTAAAATAAAATTCTAAACTGGACTTTCAATCGAAGCAGGAGGTAACAAAGGAAGATCTCCATCAAAACAGAGAGACTTAGCTCGGTTGGTAGAGCGGCCGTGCCAGCAACTTGAGGGTTGCAGGTTCGATTCCCGCTTCCGCCATCCTAGTCAATGCCGTTGTGTCCTTGGGCAAGACACTTTACCCACCTGCTCCCAGTGCCACCCATACTGCTTTAAATGTAACTTAGATATTGGGTTTCATTATGTAAAGCGCTTTGAGTCACTAGAGAAAAGCGCTATATAAATATAATTCACTTCACTTTTAAAACTAAAGAAATATAAGGAAGACTTCTATAAACAAGTTATCGATGCTTTTGACCAGAAGGAGCTGCGCATGGACTTTATTTATAAGTAAAGGTAAGACCTTTATGAGTAAAGGTCTTACCTTTCACAGTATCATGTTAGACTCGCTCGAAATCCATTGCTTTCGGTCCCCTGGGGGGGGGTTGCCCACATATGAGGTCCTCTCCAAGGTTCTCATAGTCATCATTGTCACTGGCGTCCCACTGGATGTGAGTTCTCCTTGCCCTTATGTGGGTTCTTCCGAGGATGTCGTAGTGTTTTGTACAGTCCTTTGAGACCTTTGTGATTTAGGGCTATATAAATAAACATTGATTGATTGATTGATTGATTGATTGATTGATTGATTGATTGACCATAATAACGTTGTTTTTATTAAATGTGTTTTTCATGATGGTATCCTTACATCACACTCAAATTTAGAAGTGCAGGCCTAAATTTACCAAATGCCTTTGGTAAGCGCCGGAGTGAGAAGAGGTTTTAAAATACTTAGCGCCCCGGCAGCAATTCAAGGAAATACGGTACTTATTTTTCCAATAGACAGAAATATCGTGCGTGCTTTTCGCCAGCAAACTGGGACACAAGAAAATGGAGCGAAAACGTGCGCCTACCTTTCCCAGCGTGACATCTGGAAGTCCCGACTTTTTCAAGAAGAGGGCAGCTTCTGTTGGTCCTACCCTGCCGGTGTTCCCTGGATCCACCTGGGATACATCCAACATTACACAACTCCTTGCACAACACCAACAACATGAATAATGTCAGGTTGTGTCTTACCTGTCTGTAAAGGTTCTCAAAGACAGGGCTCCCGCTTGACATCTGTTTTAGATCAGAGGAGACATTGTCAATCCTTTTATTTATTACACATTAGTTACATTGTAGTAGGATTGTACGGTATCCCGGTACTAGTATAGTATTGCGGTACTAATGAATCAAAAAGGGTACTATACTCTGTTTGAAAAGTACTGGTTCCTTAGCATGACGACACGTCGTCACTTAGTGACATTGATTGTTTATGAGCAGAGGAGCATGTTGGGCAGCGCACACACACAAAATACTTACAAGCAGACACAGAGTGTAGACAGAAAAGGGAGAACGGACGTATTTTGGTGTAAAAAGTCAAGATAAAAGTGAAGTTATAACACTGAAACACCCTCAGGAAGAGCTGCTTTAAGACATGGCTAGCTAGTAGGGATGCACCGAAATGAAAATTTGTGGCCGAAGCCGAAGCCGAAGCCGAATAAAACTTAAACGCTTGGCCGAAGGCCGAATATCGAAAATATTTAGACATGTTTTTCAAATAAAGTAATTTTTTTATTGAATATTGACATTTTTTTAATATTCCAGTAGCCTTTAATTTTCAAAAAAAGCACAAAGTTTTTCATATATATTAGGCCTTCAAAGAAAACATGCATTCCAAAAAAAATAAAGTGCATTAAAGTGGATAAACCCACAACAAATGAATTATTGTCCTTTTGGCAAAAGTCTGCTTAGCCACAGTAGATATGCTAATAATGTAAACAGAAGGCTCAAGTAAATCTCAATAAGTGTGTGCTTGTAACCTCATACACTTATACAGGTAGCCTACACAACAGGCTAATAATGTAAACAGAGGCCCCACTAAATCTCAATAAGTGTGTGCTTGTAACCTCATACACTTATACAGGTACACAACATTGTAACCTCATACACTTATACAGGTACACAACATTGTAACCTCATACACTTATACAGGTACACAACAATGTAACCTCATACACTTATACAGGTACACAACATTGTAACCTCATACACTTATACAGGTACACAACATTGTAACCTCATACACTTATACAGGTACACAACATTGTAACCTCATACACTTATACAGGTACACAACATTGTAACCTCATACACTTATACAGGTACACAACATATCCCAACGTCACCGCTTCAAAAAATTGCGTCACACGCCACTATTCGGCCTTGTTTTTAACTCATTCCACCGAAGGCTGAATGTGGCTTTTTTTGCCATATTCGGCCGAATATATTCGGTTACCGATTAATTGGTGCATCCCTACTAGCTAGCTAGCGGCTAACGTCCAGCCACAGTGTTTTATCTACTTCTAAATCACTAATCCTGGCCTCGGTGACGACAAATAAAGTGAGTTTCTTACAAGTAACATTATCATTGCAGGACGAGGAATAGCTAAACATGCTCCACAACACTACAATAGCTCACCGCTGTCACAATGTAAACAAATGCCGTGTTTATATTTACTTGCAGAAAATTGTTTTTTTATTTGCAAATCGTTTTAACTTGCACATTTTCTTACTTGCAAAAAAACATTTACTTGCAGAAAAAAGTTTTTTTTTTTGCAAATCCTTTAACTTGCAGATTTTTTTTTACTCTCGAATTGTTTTTTTAAATTTAATTTCATTTCATTTAACTTGCGAGTCGTTTTTTTACTTGCGGATTTTTTTTTTTTTTACTTGCAAATGGTTTTTTAACTTGCAGATTTCTTTACATGCAAAATGTTTTTTGAATTGAATTTAATTTTATTTAACTTGCGAGTCATTTTTTTACTTGCAGAAAAAAAAAATTTTTAACTTGCAAATCGTTTTTTAACTTGCAGATTTTTTTACTTGTGAATTGTTTTTTTAAAATGAATTTAATTTCATCTAACTTGCAAGTCGTTTTTTTACGTGCAGAAATTTTTTTTTTTATTTGTAAATCGTTTTTTTACATTTCGAAATGTTTGTATTACTTGCGAATTGTTTTTCTACTTGCAGACAAAAAATGTTTATGTTCAAATTGGGTTTTTTTTTAATTGAAGAAATTATTTTTTTATTTTTTCAAATTGTTTTTTAACTTGCGGAAAAATAGCTGTTTTTACTTTTGCATCACTGGGGGTGAGTTGTACTTGTATAGCACTTTTCTACCTTCAAGGTACTTCCACATTCACACACACATTCACACACTGATGGAGGGAGCTGCCATGCAAGGCACTAACCAGCACCCATCAGGAGCAAGGGTGAAGTGTCTTGCTCAGGACACAACGAGGTTGGTACTAGGTGGGGATTGAACCAGGGACCCTCGGGTTGAGCACGGCCACTCTTCCACTGTGCCACGCCGTTAAAACTTATTTCCATGTCCAAATAGTTGTAGACATTTTTAGTGTGAATGCTGCCTCAGGGGGGGCTCTGCCCAGTCAGTCTGGTGCTGCACTGTGTTTTTACTTGATGAAACAAACCAAAAAAGCACCTTTAGACTTTCACTAATGCATTCCTGTTGAGGTCTGGAGGAACTTTTGACTGTAGAACCACAACAAACATGATGTAACCAAGATGTTTACATCACATGTAATTACAAGAGAATTACAACGTATCCGATTAGCGTGCTAGTAAAACACCCCCCAGCGTGAGATTAAAGGAGCGTTAATGGAAGGAGGCAGGGACATGAGCATGAAGTGATACGGGCAGAGATGATGTGATATCAGCCAGGGACATGAGCATGAAGTGATACGGGCAGAGATGATGTGATATCAGCTAGGGACATGAGCATGAAGTGATACGGGCAGAGATGATGTGATATCAGCCAGGGACATGAGCATGAAGTGATACGGGCAGAGATGATGTGATATCAGCCAGGGACATGAGCATGAAGTGATACGGGCAGAGATGATGTGATATCAGCCAGGGACATGAACATGAAATGATACGGGCAGAGATGATGTGATGTTAAGGGACATGAGCATGAAGTGATCCAGGCAGAGATGATGTGATATCAGCCAGGGACATGAGCATGAAGTGATCCGGGCAGAGATGATGTAATATCAGCCAGGGACATGAACATGAAATGATACGGGCAGAGATGATGTGATGTTAAGGGACATGAGCATGAAGTGATCCAGGCAGAGATGATGTGATATCAGCCAGGGACATGAGCATGAAGTGATACAGGCAGAGAGTATGTGATGTTAAGGGACGTGTGCATGAAGTGATCCGGACGTAATATCAGCCAGGGACATGTGCATGAAGTGATCCGGGCAGACAGACATGATGTGATATCAGCAAGGGACATGAGCATGAAGTGATCATGGCAGAGATGATGTGAAATCAGCCAGGGACATGAGCATGAAGTGATCCGGGCAAAGATGATGTGATATCAGCCAGGGACATGAGCATGAAGTGATACGGGCAGAAATGATGTGATGTTGGGGGACATGAGCATGAAGTGATCCGGGCAGACAGACATGATGTGATATCAGCCAGGGACATGAGCATGAAGTGATCATGGCAGAGATGATGTGAAATCAGCCAGGGACATGAGCATGAAGTGATACGGGCAGAGATGATGTGATATCAGCCAGGGACATGAGGATGAAGTGATACGGGCAGAAATGATGTGATGTTGAGGGACATGAGCATGAAGTGATCTGGGCGTGATATCAGCCAGGGACATGAGGATGAAGTGATACGGGCAGAGATGATGTGATGTTAAGGGACATGAGCATGAAGTGATATGGGCAGAGACGATGTGATATCAGCCAGGGACATGAGGATGAAGTGATACGGGCAGACAGACATGATGTGAGATCAGCCAGGGACATGAGCATGAAGTGATACGGGCAGAGATAATGTGATGTTAAGGGACATGAGCATGAAGTGATACGGGCAGAGATAATGTGATGTTAAGGGACATGAGCATGAAGTGATACGGTCAGAGATGATGTGATGATAATGGACATGAGGATGAAGTGATACGGGCAGAGATAATGTGATGTTAAGGGACATGAGCATGAAGTGATACGGTCAGAGATGATGTGATGATAATGGACATGAGGATGAAGTGATACGGGCAGAGATGATGTGATGTTAAGGGACATGAGCATGAAGTGATACGGTCAGAGATGATGTGATGTTAAGGGACATGAGCATGAAGTGATACGGGCAGAGATAATGTGATGTTAAGGGACATGAGCATGAAGTGATACGGTCAGAGATGATGTGATGATAATGGACATGAGGATGAAGTGATACGGGCAGAGATGATGTGATGTTGAGGGACATGAGCATGAAGTGATCCGGACGTGATATCAGCCTGCTCTCCTCCAGCCCGCCGCTAGGATCCATGCTAGGCTAGCCGCGGCATGCTAAGCACATTAGCTCCCTTCCCGCCGCCCGGGACTAATAACATATCCTCCACAGGTGCTTCCCCGCCACCGCGTCTGCAATCCGGGTTTCCGAAGGCTGACGGGGCGACCCCCGCAGGTGCCGGGCGGCGGGAAGGCTGCTCCGAGGCTAGCGAGCCCGCTACGTAACGGTGCCGCACCGGGCCTGTGTCTCCCCCGGCGGAGCGGCGAGACCTCCCCGCCTGCTGGCTGCGCTGTGGCGGCCTGACAGCCAGCCACACCACGGCGAGGTCATGGAACAATGTGGCGTCAACTCGGCGTCGCTTGTGCGAGGAAGGAAGAGAAAGGCTGCGTCTTTACCTGGCTGAGAGATGTGAGCGCTGCCATCTTCCCTGTTGCTGCGGGAACGCACCACCCTCCTCCTCCTCCTCCTACCCCGCCTCCTCCTCCTCCACATCCTCCTACCCCGCCTCCTCCTCATCCTCCTCCGGGAAACCACGACCCCTGCTGGCCGCCCTGGGCATAGAGCCTCGCTGTTATATCTCTTCTGTCGAGCTACGGAATACAATGACTCTTTCACTACAAAAATACTATATCACAAAAATACTATATCACACAACAATTATGACTTAGTTGTACTATTAACATGTTAAACTACACAGCCAATATCACGGCTGCGGACTGGTAAAGCACGGCAGTTCTACTCATGGCCGCTAGATGGGGGTAAACTCAACGAAGTTCGCCGAGTTTGATAACAGGGGTGCAGTATAGTGGGGTAAAGAAGTATTTAGTCAATCAATCAATCAATCAATGTTTATTTATATAGCCCCAAATCACAAATGTCTCAAAGGACTGCACAAATCATTACGACTACGACATCCTCGGAAGAACCCACAAAAGGGCAAGGAAAACTCACACCCAGTGGGCAGGGAGAATTCACATCCAGTGGGACGCCAGTGACAATGCTGACTATGAGAAACCTTGGAGAGGACCTCAGACCTCTTCTAGGGGACCGAAAGCAATGGATGTCGAGCGGGTCTAACATGATACTGTGAAAGTTCAATCCATAGTGGCTCCAACAGCCACCCATTGTGCAAGTTCTCCCACTTCAAATGATGACAGAGGTCTGTAATTTTCATCATAGGCACACTTCAACTGTGAGAGACAGAATGTGAAAAAAAATTCCAGGAATTCACATTGTAGGAATTTTAAATAATTTATTTGTAAAATATGGTGGAAAATAACCATTCAAAGCTCTCACTGATGGAAGGAGGTTTTGGCTCCAAATCTCACGATACATGGCCCCATTCATTCTTTCCTTAACACGGATCAATCGTCCTGTCCCCTTAGCAGAAAAACAGCTCCAAAGCATGATGTTTCCACCCCCATGCTTCACAGTAGGTATGGTGTTCTTGGGATGCAACTCAGTATTCTTCTTCCTCCAAACACGACCAGTTGAGTTCATACCAAAATGGATACATGGATGATACAGCAGAGGATTGGGAGAATGTCATGTGGTCAGATGAAAACAAAATAAAACTTGTTGGTATGAACTCAACTCGTGGTGTTTGGAGGAAGAAGAATACTGAGTTGCATCCCAAGAACACCATACCTACTGTGAAGCATGGGGGTGGAAACATCATGCTTTGGGGCTGTTTTTCTGCTAAGGGGACAGGACGATTGATCCGTGTTAAGGAAAGAATGAATGGGGCCATGTATCGTGAGATTTTGAGCCAAAACCTCCTTCCATCTGTGAGAGCTTTGAATGGTTGACCAAATACTTATTTTCCACCATCATTTACAAATAAATTCTTTAAAATTCCTGCATTTTTTTTCACATTCTGTCTCTCACAGTTAAAGTGTACCTATGATGAAAATGACAGACCTCTGTCATCATTTGAAGTGGGAGAACTTGCACAATCGCTGGCTGACTAAATACTTTTTTGCCCCACTGTATATCAATCCATCAATCAATGTTTACTTATATAGCCCTAAATCACCAGTGTCTCAAAGGGCTGCACAAGCTACAACGACATCCTGGGCTCAGATCCCACATTAGGGCAAGGAAAAACTCAACCTAATGGGATGACAATGAGAAACCTTGGAGGGGACCGCAGATGTGGGGACCCCCCTCCCTGGGTGACAGGTGCTACGGTCCTACGGACGTCGTGTGGATCTAGCGTAATATTAAGAGAGTCCAGTCCATAGTGGATCTAACATAATAGTGTGAGAGTCCAGTCCATAGTGGATCTAACATAATAGTGTGAGAGTCCAGTCCATAGTGGATCTAACATAATAGTGTGAGAGTCCAGTCCACAGTGGATCTAACATAATAGTGTGAGAGTCCAGTCCATAGTGGATCTAACATAATAGTGTGAGAGTCCAGTCCACAGTGGATCTAACATAATAGTGTGAGAGTCCAGTCCATAGTGGATCTAACATAATCGTGAGAGTCCAGTCCATAGTGGATCTAACATAATAGTGTGAGAGTCCAGTCCATAGAGGATCTAACATAATAGTGAGAGTCCAGTGCATAGTGGATCTAACATAATAGTGTGAGAGTCCAGTCCATAGTGGATCTAACATAATAGTGTGAGAGTCCAGTCCACAGTGGATCTAACATAATAGTGAGAGTCCAGTCCATAGTGGATCCAACATAATAGTGAGAGTCCAGTCCATAGTGCATCTAACATAATAGTGAGAGTCCAGTCCATAGTGGATCTAACATAATAGTGTGAGAGTCCAGTCCATAGTGGATCTAACATAATAGTGAGAGTCTAGTCCATAGTGGATCTAACATAATAGTGAGAGTCCAGTCCATAGTGGATCTAACATAATAGTGAGAGTCCAGTCCATAGTGCATCTAACATAATAGTGAGAGTCTAGTCCATAGTGGATCTAACATAATAGTGAGAGTCCAGTCCATAGTGGATCTAACATAATAGTGAGAGTCCAGTCCATAGTGGATCTAACGTAATAGTGAGAGTCTAGTCCATAGTGGATCTAACATAATAGTGAGAGTCCAGTCCATAGTGGATCTAACATAATAGTGAGAGTCTAGTCCATAGTGGATCTAACATAATAGTGAGAGTCCAGTCCATAGTGGATCTAACATAGTAGTGAGAGTCTAGTCCATAGTGGATCTAACATAATAGTGTGAGAGTCCAGTCCATAGTGGATCTAACATAATAGTGAGAGTCCAGTCCATAGTGGATCTAACATAATAGTGTGAGAGTCCAGTCCATAGTGGATCTAAAATAATAGTGAGAGTCCAGTCCATAGTGGATCTAACATAATAGTGTGAGAGTCCAGTCCATAGTGGATCTAACATAGTAGTGAGAGTCTAGTCCATAGTGGATCTAACATAATAGTGAGAGAGTCCAGTCCATTGTAGATCTAATATAATAGTGAGAGTCCAGTCTATAGTGGATCTAACATAATAGTGTGAGAGTCCAGTCCATAGTGGATCTAACATAATAGTGTGAGAGTCCAGTCCATAGTGGATCTAACATAATAGTGAGAGTCCAGTCTATAGTGGATCTAACATAATAGTGTGAGAGTCCAGTCCATAGTGGATCTAACATAATAGTAAGAGTCCAGTCCATAGTGGATCTAACATAATAGTGAGAGAGTCCAGTCCATAGTGGATCTAACATAATAGTGTGAGAGTCCAGTCCATAGTGGATCTAACATAATAGTAAGAGTCCAGTCCATAGTGGATCTAACATAATAGTGAGAGAGTCCAGTCCATAGTGGATCTAACATAATTGTGTGAGAGTCCAGTCCATAGTGGATCTAACATAATAGTGTGAGAGTCCAGTCCATAGTGGATCTAACATAATAGTGAGAGTCCAGTCCATAGTGGATCTAACATAATAGTGAGAGTCCAGTCCATAGTGGATCTAACATAATAGTGTGAGAGTCCAGTCCATAGTGGATCTAACATAATAGTGAGAGTCCAGTCCATAGTGGATCTAACATAATAGTGAGAGTCCAGTCCATAGTGGATCTAACATAATAGTGAGAGAGTCCAGTCCATAGTGGATCTAACATAATAGTGTGAGAGTCCAGTCCATAGTGGATCTAACATAAGAGTGTGAGAGTCCAGTCCATAGTGGATCTAACATAATAGTGAGAGTCCAGTCCATAGTGGATCTAACATAATAGTGTGAGAGTCCAGTCCATAGTGGATCTAACATAATAGTGAGAGTCCAGTCCATAGTGGATCTAATTTAATAGTGTGAGAGTCCAGTCCATAGTGGATCTAACATAATAGTGAGAGTCCAGTCCATAGTGGATCTAATTTAATAGTGTGAGTGTCCAGTCCATAGTGGATCTAACATAATAGTGTGAGAGTCCAGTCCATAGTGGATCTAACATAATAGTGTGAGAGTCCAGTCCATAGTGGATCTAACATAATAGTGTGGGAGTCCAGTCCATAGTGGATCTAACATAATAGTGAGAGTCCAGTCCATAGTGGATCTAATTTAATAGTGTGAGAGTCCAGTCCATATTGGATCTAACATAATAGTGTGAGAGTCCAGTCCATAGTGGATCTAACATAATAGTGTGAGAGTCCAGTCCATAGTGGATCTAACATAATAGTGAGAGTCCAGTCCATAGTGGATCTAACATAATAGTGTGAGAGTCCAGTCCATAGTGGATCTAACATAATAGTGAGAGTCCAGTCCATAGTGGATCTAACATAATAGTGAGAGTCCAGTCCATAGTGGATCTAACATAATAGTGAGAGTCCAGTCCATAGTGGATCTAACATAATAGTGAGAGTCTAGTCTATAGTGGATCTAACATAATAGTGAGTCCAGTCCATAGTGGATCTAACATAATAGTGTGAGAGTCCAGTCCATAGTGGATCTAACATAATAGTGAGAGAGTCCAGTCCATAGTGGATCTAACATAATAGTGAGAGTCCAGTCCATAGTGGATCTAACATAATAGTGAGAGTCTAGTCTATAGTGGATCTAACATAATAGTGAGTCCAGTCCATAGTGGATCTAACATAATAGTGTGAGAGTCCAGTCCATAGTGGATCTAACATAATAGTGAGAGAGTCCAGTCCATAGTGGATCTAACATAATAGTGAGAGTCTAGTCCATAGTGGATCTAACATAATAGTGTGAGAGTCCAGTCCATAGTGGATCTAACATAATAGTGAGAGTCTAGTCCATAGTGGATCTAACATAATAGTGTGAGAGTCCAGTCCATAGTGGATCTAACATAATAGTGTGAGAGTCCAGTCCATAGTGGATCTAACATAATAGTGTGTGAGTCCAGTCCATAGTGGATCTAACATAATAGTGAGAGTCCAGTCCATAGTGGATCTAACATAATAGTGTGAGAGTCCAGTCCATAGTGGATCTAACATAATAGTGTGAGAGTCCAGTCCGTAGTGGATCTAACATAATAGTGAGAGTCCAGTCCATAGTGGATCTAACATAATAGTGTGAGAGTCCAGTCCATAGTGGATCTAACATAATAGTGTGAGAGTCCAGTCCGTAGTGGATCTAACATAATAGTGAGAGTCCAGTCCATAGTGGATCTAACATAATAGTGTGAGAGTCCAGTCCATAGTGGATCTAACATAATAGTGAGAGTCCAGTCCATAGTGGATCTAACATAATAGTGTGAGAGTCCAGTCCATAGTGGATCTAACATAATAGTGTGAGAGTCCAGTCCATAGTGGATCTAACATAATAGTGTGAGAGTCCAGTCCATAGTGGATCTAACATAATAGTGTGAGTCCAGTCCATAGTGGATCTAACATAATAGTGTGTGAGTCCAGTCCATAGTGGATCTAACATAAAAGTGTGAGTCCAGTCCATAGTGGATCTAACATAATAGTGTGAGTCCAGTCCATAGTGGATCTAACATAATAGTGTGAGTCCAGTCCATAGTGGGGCCAGCAGGAGACCATCCCGAGTGGAGACAGGTCAGCAGTGCAGAGACGTCCCCAACAGATGCACAGACGAGTGGTCCACCCCGGGTCCCGACTTTGGACAGCCAGCGCTTCATCCATGGCCACCAAACCTGTGCCCCCATCCCCTCTCCACGAAGGAGAGGGGGGCAGCGCAAAAAAGAAACGGCAGATCAACTGGTCTAAAATGGGGGTCAATATCAGTATTGGATCGACATTAGCTAGCTTGAAGGAGCAATATGTATAAATTGCATGTTGAGTCATTAAACGGCACTGATATGTCATAATGCATTAAGAGTGAATTAGTGAAGTGAATAATATTTATATAGCGCTTTTCTCTAGTGACTCAAAGCGCTTTACATAGATAAACCCAATATCAAAGTCACATTTAAAGGAGTGTGGGTGGCATTCGGAGCAGGTGGGTAAAGTGTCTTGCCCAAGGACCCTGGTTAATACATAGCATAAAGCAAAAAAAAAAAAAAAAACACCCGTATGCAGTGTTGTTATGAAGTGATTTAAAACTGGGATGACAAAGGGATGAAAAAGAGTCCAATATTTTGTGCATCCTTAACTGTTACATTGTCTTATGTATAAATTGTGTGTGTGTATATGTATATGTATATATATATATATACATACATATTTGTTACGTGGTCTTATATAAATTGTGTGCGTGTTTGTGTATATATATATATACATACATAATTGTTACATTGTCTTATATACATTGTGTGTGTGTGTATATCGATCTATCTATATATATTGTATGTATAAAATCGTATATATATATATTTTATTTATATTATATAAATATATTTTATATATAAAAAAAAATAATATATATATATATATATATATATATATATATATATATATATATATATATATACACATATATATAATGTTTACAAACAAATGTATTGAGCTTTTTTATTGTGATTATAATCATGTTTGAGAAATAGAAAAAATTCAAGTAAAAAGTACCAGTGTCGGTGGAACTGGTCTTGTATTTATTTACAATATCAGACTGATACCAGCAAGAAAACATGTTTTCTTTTTCGCCAATTCATGAAATCTTGTGTCTTTTGGAGCCTAAATCATGCACTTCTGTCAAAAAGATGGTTGGCAAACACGATATGTGATATCCTGAAGGACTTGGGCTCAGTGAGGAACAACTGCAGGAATATCAATCAAAGTCAGCATTTATTGAAAAGATCGCAAGGATCATCTGCACACAAAACTAACCAAAGCCTGATGGAGAGTGAAGGCAAAAAAACAAAAAACTCCAACATCTTCACGTAGCCGCCGCAGGGCTAAGCGTCCATCAGTGCTGTTGGGGCGCGTGTCAGGAAAGGAAATGTGCTCTGGCGGCCCCTGGTGGTACGGAGCCCACTACTCGTCATCCCATGCTTGCTGCAACAGGAAGTTGGCGGCCAAGTTTTCATTCTTCTCACAGGCGAAGTACGCCTGGATGACCAAGCCTTCTGGGAAGCCCAAGGCTTTTAACTAAACCACAAAGACAAGACAACACACACCTGCTTACTACATGTGGACTCAAGTACTAGGACAGCTTCATTTTCTGGGTGTCTTCTATGGTTGTCCTGGTACCAACATGTATGTCTTTACTTGGGACCACAACAAAATGGCATTTTTGCCTTTATTTGAAAAAAAAAACTTAGTGTACATGAAACATATGTTTATTATTGTCATTTAGTCCTTAAATAAAATAGTCAACATACTAGACAACTTGTCTTTTAGTAGTAAGTAAACCAACAAAGACTCCTAATTAGTCTGCAGTAACATATTGTGTCATTTATACACCTATTATGAGGGACAAACTGTAAAAAATGATTATTATCTACTTGTTCATTTACTGTTAATATCTGCTTATTTTCAGTTGTAACATGTTCTATCCACACTTCTGTTAAAATGTAATAATCACTTATTCTTCTCTTCTTTGATACTTGACATTAGTTTTGGATGATACCACACATTTAGGTATGGATCCAATACCAAGTAGTTACAGGATCATACAATAAAATATAATACCTAATAAACCAATAATAATATGGTGAAAAAATACTGATGTAAAGGGTAGGTGTCGCGCTGTTTTCTGCTTGAACATGTTCTATCTACACTTCTGTTAAAATGTAACAATCACTTATTCTTCTCTTCTTTGATACTTGACATTAGTTTTGGATGATACCACACATTTAGGTATGGATCCGACACCAAGTAGTTACAGGATCATACAATAAAATATAATACCTAATAAACCAATAATAATATGGTGAAAAAATACTGATGTAAAGGGTAGGTGTCGCGCTGTTTTCTGCTTGAACATGTTCTATCTACACTTCTGTTAAAATGTAACAATCACTTATTCTTCTCTTCTTTGATACTTGACATTAGTTTTGGATGATACCACACATTTAGGTATGGATGCGATACCAAGTAGTTACAGGATCATACATTGATTATATTAAAAAAACCTCATGTGTCCAGGGACATATTTACTGACTTTATAAACATATTATTCATTTTAAAAAAAGATTTTGTGACAGTAAAAAATATCAATGTAATTATAGTACTGTCAGTGACGTGCAGTCAGGTGAGGCAGGGCCTCAAGTGCCATCATGGAAAGTAAAAAAATGTAAAAAGAAAAAAGTAAAAAATTATTGTTATATGTATCCAGTGATTATACTATAAAGTTATTTTCCATAACTTCACCAGTTTTAGATTATTTTTATTCAAAATTGCTGAATTTTCACATTTGCCGTTCACATACTGAGAAGAGCCAGCTGAGCCTCCCCGTCACCATGGCAATGACTCGGCTAACTGCTGTCTGCTGTGCAGTGAGACAATGTTGCTATATGAATGATATTATACATTTCCATAGTTTAGTTAGCTGAGGTATATAATGTACAGTGTATTTTGTCAACAACTGTAAGTGTGTAACCTATTTCTTGTGCTGGGCAATCATAAAACAGCTGCGAAGACGCACTGTGTGAGGCACCTGTTCTCCAGCCTCCTGGTGGTAGAGGGCGCTAGTGATCCCAGAGATCATTCTTGCACTACTCGGCTAGGTCTGGGACATCTCAAGCCGCTATGTTTTAAAGTTGTCGTTTGCCTGCATATCGTAAAAACAACTGTCCAACATTTTACAACTAATTGTAAACTTATAGGTGCCGACCATCAGGGCCGCGTTGTGACGAAAGAGTGTGTCGATGTTGAGATATTAAGCCGAGTTGGTAAGTGAATTTGTTTGCTAATAGTAGCTACTAGCCGTACCCATGTATTTTCTGTCATGGTGACAACACTGTGTCACACCTGTCATGGTGACAACACTGTGTCACACCTGTCATGGTGACAACACTGTGTCACACCTGTCATGGTGACAACACTGTGTCACACCTGTCATGGTGACAACACTGTGTCACACCTGTCATGGTGACAACACTGTGTCACACCTGTCATGGTGACAACACTGTGTCACACCTGTCATGGTGACAACACTGTGTCACACCTGTCATGGTGACAACACTGTGTCACACCTGTCATGGTGACAACACTGTGTCACACCTGTCATGGTGACAACACTGTGTCACACCTGTCATGGTGACAACACTGTGTCACACCCGTCATGGTGACAACACTGTGTCACACCCGTCATGGTGACAACACTGTGTCACACCCGTCATGGTGACAACACTGTGTCACACCCGTCATGGTGACAACACTGTGTCACACCCGTCATGGTGACAACACTGTGTCACACCCGTCATGGTGACAACACTGTGTCACACCCGTCATGGTGACAACACTGTGTCACACCCGTCATGGTGACAACACTGTGTCACACCCGTCATAGTGACAACACTGTGTCACACCCGTCATAGTGACAACACTGTGTCACACCCGTCATAGTGACAACACTGTGTCACACCCGTCATAGTGACAACACTGTGTCACACCCGTCATAGTGACAACACTGTGTCACACCAGTCATAGTGACAACACTGTGTCACACCCGTCATAGTGACAACACTGTGTCACACCCGTCATAGTGACAACACTGTGTCACACCCGTCATAGTGACAACACTGTGTCACACCCGTCATAGTGACAACACTGTCACACCCGTCATGGTGACAACACTGTGTCACACCCGTCATGGTGACAACACTGTGTCACACCCGTCATGGTGACAACACTGTGTCACACCCGTCATAGTGACAACACTGTGTCACACCCGTCATGGTGACAACACTGTGTCACACCCGTCATGGTGACAACACTGTGTCACACCCGTCATGGTGACAACACTGTGTCACACCCGTCATGGTGACAACACTGTGTCACACCCGTCATGGTGACAACACTGTGTCACACCCGTCATGGTGACAACACTGTGTCACACCCGTCATGGTGACAACACTGTGTCACACCCGTCATGGTGACAACACTGTGTCACACCCGTCATGGTGACAACACTGTGTCACACCCGTCATGGTGAAAACACTGTGTCACACCCGTCATGGTGACAACACTGTGTCACACCCGTCATGGTGACAACACTGTGTCACACCCGTCATGGTGACAACACTGTGTCACACCCGTCATGGTGACAACACTGTGTCACACCCGTCATGGTGACAACACTGTGTCACACCCGTCATGGTGACAACACTGTGTCACACCCGTCATGGTGACAACACTGTGTCACACCCGTCATGGTGACAACACTGTGTCACACCCGTCATGGTGAAAACACTGTGTCACACCCGTCATGGTGAAAACACTGTGTCACACCCGTCATGGTGACAACACTGTGTCACACCCGTCATGGTGACAACACTGTGTCACACCCGTCATGGTGACAACACTGTGTCACACCCGTCATGGTGACAACACTGTGTCACACCCGTCATGGTGACAACACTGTGTCACACCTGTCATGGTGACAACACTGTGTCACACCTGTCTTGGTGACAACACTGTGTCACACCTGTCATGGTGACAACACTGTGTCACACCTGTCATGGTGACAACACTGTGTCACACCTGTCATGGTGACAACACTGTGTCACACCTGTCATGGTGACAACACTGTG
>NC_084636.1:1782573-1802573 GCF_033978795.1 Nerophis ophidion | reverse complement strand
TTTGATTAAAATTTGTAATCGTTCCCCAGCCCTAATATATATATATATATACACATATATATATATATATATATATATATATATATATACACATATATATATATATACACATATATATATATATATATATATATATATATATATACACATATATATATATATATATATATATATATATATATATATATATATATATATATATATATATATATATATATATATATATAAAATGCAGTAACAGACACTTTAATAACAATATATAATATGAAACATTTTTACCATATTTTGGTAATTTTAATAATTGCCGGACTAATTCTTCGGCCCATTTACTTCTGTTTCCATAGCAGCGCATGTCCGACTTCTGGCAACAAATGTTTGTTCCTACATTCCAAAACAAATGAGTGTGCTTTCTAATTATTCAGATTATTTACAAAATGATTTACAAAAACTGAGGTATGGCTTTTTAGGGCCGGAGCAGTGGAGGAAGTCCCACAGGTGCAGGGGCCCTATTAAAATTGTTGTGTTTTTTCTTCCATCCCCTATTGTGCATGAAAAGTCGACATATTTTGCAGGCGTGTCAGTAATGGCAAGATTTTTTTTGGGGTCCCGAAAAGGCAATTTCAAAATTGGCTCTCTAGCACCACCTTTAAAACTAGAAAAAGTTAGCCCTTTCCCACCAATTTTCCGTAAAATCACAGGAAACGTGTATCATGACACGATGCACATTTAAATCTCAGGAACCCATACCTAAAAAAAAAAAAGGGAAGTTGGCTATCTCGGTGTTTGCCTGCCATTTTCGGCAAATTTTCAGGACTTATGCAGATCTTAAACACAGATCAGCATCATGGATTTTTGAGCGCTGTGTGTAATGTTCTATATTCTCAGTGGAACTTATAAAATGTTGGTGCTGTTTACCTTAGTCATATTGCAGTCTACATGTATCTCTTATGTGTGACTGCCATCTACAGGTCACACTTATCATTTCACCATGCACCAAATAAAATTGCTTCGAGGCCGGTAAGCACAACTAAATCATTCCATACCTTAGGCGCACCAGGTCATAAGGCGCACCGTCGAGTTTTGAGTAAATGAAAGGATTTTAAGTTTGCATTATAGTCCTGAAAATACGGTACATTTGAACACCTATTTGAGGACCTTAACATGCAGGAAAACTGCCTATAGGTATGGCGAAAAATTGTATTTTTTTGGGGAAGGACGGGGCCGCAAGTGTCACATGTGCCGCCCGACTCCCGTGAACACTGCGGTGCAACAGGGGCGAGAGACGGTTCAATGCTGCATACATTTTTTTTGTAGTTGGCCAGACTTTTAAGTAAGAGGAAGACGGCGAAAGAAGTAGTGTTGCATCTCTTACGAGTGGCGGCTGCTGTTGGTGGCTGTGTAGGTTGCGGGGTTAGGGCGGCTTGGTCAGATGCGGCGTCACTAGGCGACGCGTCACTGGCCGACGCGTCACTGGCCGGTGCATCACGGGGAGGAGCATCATGGGGCAAGGCGTCGCTTGCTTCGGTGGGGATACCCTGCGGCACGTAAACATGTTCTGCTCACTACGGTGGCTCAGGACGGCAAGCGGAGACCAATATGGCGGCCGACTCACCATCAGTAAATACTCCACTGCCCGGTCCGGGTTGTTGTAGCTGGCTTGGAGAGCCGACACCACCGCCTCCCGCTCGTAGCCCATGGACATGATCTCCGACACCAGGTTCTCGTAGGCCTGGCCCGTCACTGCACGGAAGGGGAGAGAGAGCGCGATGATGCATGCTGGGTAAAGAAGCTTTCAGTCACAACATCTGACCTCACCAAGTATGGACGCCGCTTCCTCCAGCAGACCCAGCTCATCCACCAGGCTAACACACACAAACACCACATGAACGACTACAACATCGCAACACTCCTTACTTCCTGCTCAATAAGCAGGAACATTTTCTCTTCAAAGTAGTCCAACCTGGAAGTGGCCGATGGGACGGATGTTGTACTCTCAGCTTCCTCCTTTGGCTTGTCCTCCGCCTGCTCGGCCGGGGTCGTCGGGGCCTCGCCAGCGGTCGAGGAGGGCGTCTTGGGCGTGGCAGTGGGCGTGGCCGTGGCGGAGGGAGCCGGCACCGGAGAGGTGTCTTCGGGAGAAGTCGTGGGGGTGTTTTCCGGCGCCGGTGGTGGCGTCTCTGACGACTGCGGGGTGGGTGTGGGTGCAGACGCCTTGTGTGCTGCCGGCGAGGGTTCTTGTGTTTGGACGCTGGCTGCTGCTGACGAGGAGGAAGGGGTAGAGGAGGGCGGAGCTGGCTGCGGTGTCAACTTAGGAGATGTTTGAGGGGGAGGGGCTGCTTTAGGCTACAAACAGACAATAACAGAAAAATAATGAAATCAATGATTAAATAACACAAAGTATATCCCTGCTATTTGCAGGGGTTAAAGGGGAACTGCATGAGTTTGCCCATCAAGCACAACCCTTGTGTAGGACAAGAACACATATGTTTCATGCATTCTAATTTGGAAATAAACAACAGCAAACGTCAGCTTACAATAGAGTCAACTAGAGTTGCTCTATTCTGCCTATAAAGTGCTCTAAAAAACATTCAAAATCCTCTGCCATTGTTTTATATACAAGCTGTAAGTATATACAGTACAGGCCAAAAGTTTGGAAGCACCTTCTCCTCATTCAATGCAACGTTTTCTTTATTTTCATGATTATTTACATTGTAGATTGTCACATCAAAAATATGAACGAACATATGTGGAGTTATGTACTTAACAAAAAAGGTGAAATAACTTCAAAATAGCCACCCTTTGCTCTTATTACTGCTTTGCACACTCTTGGCATTCTCTCCATTAGCTTCAAGCACACCTATGAAGTGAAAACCATTTCAGGTGACTACCTCCTGAAGCTCATCGAGATACACACGTATATATATAAATATATATACAAACACACATATATAAAGACATACACACACACACATACATACATATACATATATATATATATATACATATATATATATATATATATATATACATATATATATATATATATATATACATATACATATATATATATATATATACATATACATATATATATATATATATATACATATACATATACATATATATACATATACATATACATATATATATATACATATATATACATATATATATATATATATACATATATATATACAGTATACATATATATACATATATATATATATATATATATATATATATATATATATATATATATATATATATATATATATATATATAGGTGTGGGAAAAATCACAAGACTACTTCATCTCTACAGAACTGTTTCATGAGGAGTTCCCTCAATCATCAGGAGATTTTAATGGAAGCATTCACATGCAATGGTTTATATAGGGCACAGAGTGGGTGGGTACAGGCAGGTGTAGGGGCGTGGTGATTGGCTCATGTCTTACCTAGGAGGTGTTTCCGTCTGTGGCGGCATGTTGAAATGATTTCACTGCGCTTGTTGAGGAATGATAGATCTGGATGATATATAATAAACAGTTTCTCTTTTAAGCATAGGTTGCATCTTTCATTACTACCACTGTTGTAAGGTGTGCTGGATGCAAGAATTTGCCATGTAATTGAATATTCAACATTATTGTCTGAGTTTCCAAATGGGCTTGCTGAGTTCTGTAGAATTCCGCAATGTCTGGTTTCTAAAGGAGGCCTTGTGATTATTCCATCTGGCTTTAAACTCTCCTTCGGTTAATCCTACGTACGTGTCGGATGTCACCTATGAACCCACTCCAGGAAACCAACCAAAAAAGAGCAGAAAACGAAACATCATCTGGTACAATCCGCCATTCAGCAAAAACGTCTCAACCAATATCGGCCACAAGTTCCTCACTCTGATCGACAAACACTTCCCCAAAGGCAACACCCTAAGAAAAATATTCAACAAGAACAACATTAAATTGAGCTACAGCTGTATGAACAACATGCAACAAATCATTTCAAACCACAACAGAGCAATTGCAAAAGGACTGCCTACCCCCAGACTTAACGACTCTTAAACCAATAAGGAATGTAGCTGTCGCAAGAAACCTGATTGCCCTCTCAACGGGGGGTGCTTACAAACATCAGTCGTTTACCAAGCAAAGGTAACACGCAAGGACATTAACACATCCGACACGTACGTAGGATTAACCGAAGGAGCGTTCAAAACAAGATGGAATAATCACAACGCCTCCTTTAGAAACCAGACATTGCGGAATTCTACAGAAATAAGCAAGCCCATTTGGAAACTCAAAGACAATAATGTTGAATATTCAATAACATGGCAAATTCTTGCATCCAGCACACCTTACAACAGTGGTAATAAAAGATGCAACCTATGCTTAAAAGAGAAACTGTTTATTATATATCATCCAGATCTATCATTCCTCAACAAGCGCAGTGAAATCATTTCAACATGCCGCCACGGACGGAAACACCTCCTAGGTAACACATGAGCCAATCACCACACCCTACACCTGCCTGTACCCACCCACTCTGTGCCCTATATAAACCATTGTATGTGAATGCTTCCATTAAAATCTCCTGATGATTGAGGGAACCCCTCATGAAACAGTTCTGTAGAGATGAAGTAGTCTTGTGATTTTTCCCACACCTACATATTGCGCTCTACCACGGTATCGAGCACTATTCTCTGGATAATCCAATCAAGACATTATATATATATATATATGTGTATATATATATATATATATATATATATATATATATATATATATATATATATATATATATACACTAAGGGTGTAACGGTACACAAAAATCTTGGTTCGGTACGTACCTCGGTTTAGAGGTCACGGTTCGGTTAATTTTCGGTACAGTAAGAAAACAACAAAATATACATTTTTGGGTTATTTATTTACCAAATTTGTAAACAATGGCTTTATACTTTTAATATTGGGAACACTATAATAATTTTGCCCACGTTAATCAACATTAAACTGCCTCAAGTTGTTGCTCAGATTAAATAAAATGAGAAAAACTTTTTTTCTACATATAAAAATTACAACATTAAACAGTTTCAAGTCAACTCATCATGCTTATTTTATTACAGCATTTGGGAAGCCAGTAGTTGATTTTTATTGTAAATGTTATATTTGTGTCAACATGTGATAGCGGGGACCCTGCCATTCAAAACTAGCCTGCTACATTACTAATGATTCATATAACTATAGCTGGAAAAAATAGTACAATAGCAATGGGAGAGACTATTCATCCCTGAACACCATGGAGTTCATGTAGGGTTAATGATGTACTTACATTATTATATCAACTATCAGAGACAGAAACTCTTCATTTAACATAATGTCCTTTTTTGCTGCTTCAATACACTCAATCAACACTGTCCGTAACACACACACACACACACACACACACACACACACACACACACACACACACACACACGGCAAAATTAGCTAACGTTACGCTAAAAGCTAATTAGCCTTCACCTCAAGCCAGGATTGCAAGTGAGCTGAGCTGCAGTTTGTTTCTAGAAGGTCAACGGGCTCATAGTGATGTTAGTAGTAGTTGACTTGGAAGTGTTAAGTATAATTTAGGGAGAGTCCGCTGCTCACCTGCTAAACATCTATCTGCTCGACGCTGAAGCGCTGACTACATGCGCTCTGAATATGCACTGCTGATTGGCTGTTATCGCTACGGTGGTAACCAATCAGATGGCTGTGTGGGTGGGACAATGCTGGGTGCTGTGTAGGAGACAGAGGCGGAACGGAGCGGAGCAGCTTGTTAAGACTTTAGCTTAAGCGGCTAATTCATATGTTCGTGTGGAACTTGTTCGGTACTCCTCCGCACCAAACCGAAACGGTTCAATACAAATACATGTACCGTTACATCCCTAATATATACACACACACATACATATACATATATATAATATATAATATACACATACATAAAAATATATGTATGTGTATATACACACATATATATACATATACACACATATACATACACATATATATACATACACATATATATATACTGTATATATATATATACATACACATATATATACATACACATATATATATATATATACATACACATATATATACATACACATATATATATATATATATATATATATACATACACATATATATATATACACATATATATATATATATATATATATACATACACATATATATATATACACATATATATATATATATATATATATACATACACATATATATATACATACACATATATATATATATATATATATATACATACACATATATATATACATACACATATATATATATATACATACACATATATATATATATACATATATACATATATATATGTATATATATATATATATATATGTATATATATATGTATATATATATATATATATGTATATATATATATATATATATATATGTATATATATATGTATATATATATGTATATATATATGTATATATATGTATGTATGTATGTATGTATGTATGTATGTATGTATGTATATATATATATATATATATATATATATATATATATATATATATATATATATATATATATATATATATATATATATATATATATATATATATATATATATATATATATATATGTATATATATATATATATATAGTCCCAAAATATAAATGGAGAATTGTTGGCTGTTTTTTAGAAGTCGTTATGGACGCAGCGCTCGAATTTTACCGCGACAGCCCTCGTCATTTGCCTTATTGCCCCCAAAATTTACCAACATTAGCGGCCGTTAACTTTTTACTTGTTAATGGACAAGGGACGTGACATTAAACGGTATAATGATAATTTGCAATACTTCCAGTTGGTTAGTAACACCATTTAATGGTTTAATGAACTAAAAACCGTCATGTATCAATGCCTTTTCGGCAACAGGAAGTCAGGCGCATGCGCACTAGTGTTGTTTGGCTTGATAATCGTGGCGGACCAGCGACACAGACTTTGCTGCAGAGATTTCCCCTCGGAGTAAACGGAGTTAAGCGCTCGGTTTAACGTCATTTTCCCTTGCTTCCCAACGTGCGTTTAAGAGTGCATTGCTGTGTTTCGATGGAGACAGGTGTGGACAATATTGGAAACACACTTGCCCCCACATTGAAGGTATAAAGTGAAGGAGAAAACTATTGGATGTTTTGCAGCAGGTGATGTGTCGTTAACATTGTCACAACTTGTTTATAAAGTCTTTACTTTGTTGACTGGGATGTTCACTCCTTTATTTAACTGCAAACTGTATCAGTGTTCAAACATTAATAGTAGCTACAGTGTTTTGTCATCCAATTAAATTCAACGCAGGCGGTGAAGATTGTTTATTCGATGTGTGATGTGTCACTCTTGGGTTTTCTTTGTTGGCCAAACTGTTGTACTGAAACACTAGGGAGGCATTAGAGAAGAATGAAGCTTGTTTATTAGACTGCATCTTCATTAGTCAAACTACTTTGTATTTCATTTTGATACCAAAAAGTAAACACATGGTTTTCTTTACATTAATTGTGTTTTTTTTCCATGTCACTTTCAAAAATAATTAATGTGACATAATTTTGATAATGTGTTATTGTGTACAGTTAAGTCCTGTACGACATATTTCTGCTCAAACTCATAATGGATCCGTCCCGATACATCGTCTACATCAGGGGTGTCCAAACTTTTTCCACTTAGGGCCGCAGACTGAAAAATCAAAGCAAGCGGGGGCCATTTTGACCTTTTTTTATTTTAAAAAAACAATACAATATAAGTATTAAAAAAATATACATTTAGGCCTCCACTCAGGCATGATCCCGGGGACCACAAAGGGTTTTGGTAAAAAAATATAAAAAATGTGTCATTATTCAGTATTATTATGTTTTATTATTATTCAAATTTTAAATCTCCAGATTAACATTAGGTCTATCTGTCAATATAATGATTTTAAAGATTTAAGTTGTATGCTCTTTTTGTCAAAGAAAACCCTGCTTTAAAATGGGAAAAAAACACAAAATATGCAATATTATCACCCAATATTTTTTTTAAGTGGAGTATTTGAGATTATTAAATAATTGGAGCCTTAAAAAAGTCAATAACTAATAACACCATTGATTTTAATTCATTATCATTTTTTGAACAATGACACTTAAAAACCAATCACACTAAAATGATTGGGGATCCAAAAGGGTCCTACTCATTAAAGTGTTAAAAAATAAATTATAACATTTTTTTACTGTTTACTTTTAACACAATAATCTCGAGATCAACTTCAGATCTATCCCTCAATTATAAGTTTTATTGTTGTTTATGTTTTTTGTTTGTTCATTTTAACCCCTACTTTAAAAAAACAGCTCAGTTTTTTTATACGGCAAACCCGAAATATGCAACATTTTCCCCCAAAAATATGTCAAAGTGGAAAATTTAACGTGACGTAATTGGAGCCTCGAATAGGTCAATAATATATAATGACATTGATTTTGATTCATTATTATTTTTTAAAGAAAGAAACAGCCTGCATGGTAGTTTTGTGTTATTAGAGTAAACATTGCAACAATTTTCTTGTTACATTTCACCCGTTTGCTCTTTTATATCACTTTTTACGCTTTAAGAATTTTTCAATCGTATTTTTAAAATGTGCCGTGGGGCCGTTAAAAAATTACCTGCGGGCCGCACTTTGGACACCCCTGTTCTATGTGATGTACATAATTTAAAAAAAAAAACTCTCTATGAAAATGGAAATATAGAGATCAAGGCATCAAGTAATGAAAAAAAGCTGACAAGTTGATGTTATTAAAGAATTTTTTTAAATAATATTTGTCTACAAATGTATGGATAATGTTTATGTATAGTCTTTTTATTAGACATTACAAATGACATGATGGAAGTGGCCTTCTGCCCGAATGCAGCTGAGATAGGCTCCAGCAATCCCCCGCCACCCCAAAACCGACAAGCGGTAGAAAATGAATGGATGGATGGATGATGGTATTACGTTCACACTCCAAAACTGCTTTACTTAATCAGTAATCATGATTTTAAGATTGATAACAATAATTTTAATTACTACTTTGGCCATAATTTGCAGATCTAGGGCAGTCAATCATGTAATAATTAAGATTATTGCCTTGGTGCCCTTCTCACTCGCCTATGAGCCCTCCTTTAAAGGCAACAGTTGCCTTGACCTTAAAAAGTTAAAACTCGATGCCTTTGGACGCAATAGTTTGCTACATTGTTAGCCACCTTGTATTTGCCGTATTTTACGACTCAGAATTAATATAAAAATGGAAAAACATGTGTTTTTGTCCTTCATAGGGATTGGGAATAATAGGCAAAATCCCCAAAAACTGCAAATCCCCTTAGAGCCCCCGGAAAAAATGAGAATAATGGCCGCACACTTTAAAGAAAAAACAAAACGGGCTATTGTTGATACTCTAAAACTCTGTAATATGCCTCTAATATCAGAATCAGAAGAGTTTTTATTGCCATTGTTTGAGAACGGGTTCACAAACTAGGAATTTTACTTAGCGCAATGGTGCAACATAAAACACATAAAACACAGAATAGAATAACATGAGCTGTAACTGAGCTATCAGATCTTGTTATTATTCATGTGCCTGATGGCCGAGGGGAAAAAACTGTTCAGGTGGCGGGAGGTGTGGGTCTGGATGGACCATAATCATCTTTTTTAAAAGCAGTTTTAAAACAAGAAAAATATACATGAAATAGTTCGATATGCTTATTTTTTTTCTACCCAAGACATTTCCTCTTGTCAACGCATCTTCCACCTGGAACATGTTGAGAGAATTGACTGGTACAACACTAAATTTAACTCATTATTTACAGTCTAAAGCAGAGAAAAGATGCCCCACCGCCCTAAGTCAGGAATCTAGTGGACACAATGTTGTATCATTTGCACTGACCTTAGTGACCATGACCACCACAAAGTTCTTGTCACTGATGTTGTACTCTTTCAACGCCGTGTCATCGTTCAAGATTTTACCTGGAAGGGGGGAGAGTTGCGTAAATAGTGAACAAAAACTTTTAAAAATGTGTGCTTCTCGAAGGCGTTCATCACCTGCATATATTAGTTTTTGTCCTGCAGTCGGAAACGCATCCTTGCCTCTGTCCTCCTCGATTCTCTCCTTCAATGCTTTTACCTGATGGGACGAAACATGATTTTTTTAAACTCCATTTGAGTCTGGCTTTGTGTGGCATGTTTGCTTTAAAGTGCTTCATGGTGTTGTGACACTCAAACGAGGGAGTGTACCGGTGCAAGGATACTTTGTGGTGACAATGATGACAAATGATTTAATTATAAATGCATAAAGAGTGGAGAATATTGCAGAGTCATTGACTGTCACTGAGACAAGGCAGCCGTCATGACAAACAAACACATCCGCTTCGCCTTTTCAAAGTGCAACACAACGCGCGTTGTGATACGGTTTTGTCAAATTAAAATTGCGCTACAAAAGCAGTGTTGTAAAAATATCAACGTAATTCGGGCAAAAAATATGGTTTAAGACCTGATACAAACAGAACAGGCGGCATTTGATACAATTTACACACTTTTACTTTGAAACACGGCGACTTGTTTCCGGCGGTACATTCCGCGAGCTTACATTGGGCTACTTCTCCGCACATAACTCAAGCGACGCGCAAACACGTCAATTTTGACGTCTCACGTTTTCTTAAATGTAACACACAAGTACTTTAAAAAAAATGGCACTAAAACGAAACACATTTATCGTGGTCGGGGGGCGGGGGAGGCATGTGACAACCGAGCTAGCATGCCGTGTTTACCTTTTAGCCTCGGAGCTAACTTCCACTCACCGTCAATTCGGAGTCGATGTGGATCTTAAAGGTCTGCTGCTGGAGCGTCCTCAGCGTCACGGTCAGCATCCTGCCAGGCGGCCTCGGTGCACCGGAGGTCAGAACAACACAACAACACGCTTCCTGTTTATCATGAGCTATGTTTGGACGAGCAGTGACTCAGCCGTCTGTCTGCCTTCAATGGCGACACCTAGCGGCGGGAAGTAGCGCTGCGGCCCACTCCTCAGTAAGGAGAGTCGCTATTGGCTGTCCGAGAAGTCGTCTCATTTGCATAATTGATTGCAATGGACGCTGTACGACAGAGCAGTGGTCCCCGACCTTTTTTTGCACCAGGGACTGGTTTAATGTAGGCTTTATTTTCAGGGACCGGCTTTCCTCTTGTGCCAGATAAAAATACAGCAAAAATAAGTGGGTGAAAAATACAACTCCCTATAACGGGGGTAGGGAACCTATGGCTCGCGAGCCAGATGTGGCTCTTTTGATGACTGCATCTGGCTCTCGGATAAATCTGAGCTGACATCGCTTGACACGATAAGTAAGGAATAATTCCACTTGTTAAAAATAGCGTTCATGTCAGGCTTTCCCCTGACAGTTTGTCCAGGTTTTATTTTTTTCCTCTGCATGTGTCTGTTTCCTCTGTGTTTAGTATTTCCTGTCCTTAGTTCCTGTCTAGTGCTCATATTTTGTCAGCTTCCTGTCTTGTTCCCTGAGTGCTGTGTTCCTCCTCAGCTGCGGCTGATTGGCACCTGGCCACACCTGTTGCCAATCAGCCCGCTCCTATTTGTACCTGCTTTGTCTTGTGTCATTTGCTGGATCATTGTATTGTCGTTGCCACATGTCGTGTCGTTTTGTTACAGCTACTACCTGTCGTGCTACATTTTGTCCTGGTCGTTGTAGCGGTAAGCTGTTTCTGTTAGCATTAGCCAATTCCAGTTTTTCCTGTTTGCTACCCGCTAGCTTCCACCGTAGGTCCTTTTTTGTTTCTTGCTAGCTTCTATGCTAAAGACCTATAGTTTGTTATTCCGCCCATGTGCGCGCTTTTTGTTTGTACCCTTTTGGTTTTGTTTTTGTCTTAGTATTTAATTAAATCATGTTTACTTACCAAATGCCTGCCTCCTTCTCTGCATCTTGGGGTTCGACACCAAATAACTGTGACAGTTAAAAATATAAAACATTCTCATGCTTTTCTATGTTCAAGAAGTTGCGTTAATAGTAAGAAGTTATTTATTTATTATTGGTTAGTGTGGGGCTTGCCCACCTGGGGGTTCTTCACACCACTAAGCACCGACATGAGAGCCTGTTTCAGGGTTACAATATTGTTTTATTTTTCAATAAGTCTCTCAGTTGCTTTCCAGCAATTGTCTTTTTCTCTTTTGTTCTTGCTGGCACGCTGGCTCCAGCCCCAACCCCGTCTCTCCTCCTGGCCGCTGCTTATAACAGAGCGGCAGGTACGCACCTGTCGCTAATTTCGAGGCCGGTCCTGGCAACACCCCGCTTCGCTGCAGGCCCGCGGGCCACGCCCCCTTACAGTTAGCTTCAGAAAAACAATGTTATTACAAAGAATAAAATACCTACTATACTCTAGAAATGTTACTTAAAAATGCACGTGTTTAGTTGTGTTCAGTGTTAAAAAAATATATTATATGGCTCTTAAGGAAACACATTTTAAAATATTTGGCTTCTTGGCTCTCTCAGACAAAAAAGTTCCCGACCCCTGCCCTATAACATGGGTGTCAAACTCTGGCCTGCCGTGTAATTTAATTTGGCCCTTGAGGCAATATCAAATTAACATTAGAGCTGGCGGTGCCGCTGTAACCCTGCATTCACCGCTAATAGTCAGACTTGCCAACCCTCCCCATTTTACCGGGAGACTCCCAAAGTTCAGTGGCTCTCCCGAAAATCTCCCGATTTCCACCCTTGACAACACTATTGGGGGCGTGAACAAAAGGCACTGCCTTTAAAGGCCTACTGAAACCCACTACTACCGACCACGCAGTCTGATAGTTTAAATCAATCAATCAATCAATGAATATTTATATAGCCCTAAATCACTAGTGTCTCAAAGGGCTGCACAAACCACAACGACATCCTCGGTAGAGCCCACATAAGTGCAAGGAAAACTCACACCCAGTGGGACGTGGTTGACAATGATGACTATGAGAAACCTTGGAGAGGACCGCATTTGTCGGTGTTATGTATTCGAATAACGAGGTAGAGCACACGTTTAGTAACTTTTATATATGACTGGGAGTAGCAGTAGCATACACTCTAGAGAGGGATCATCAACACTCAATGTACAGCACTTGGTGAGCATGCTCAGTAGACACCACAACTCAACTATGGCAAGTCAGTAAGGACACACAACGCTGAATCAGCATGCACATTAATACACCACAGTGGGCAAACCCCCAATCCACCCCCAGGGGAACCGAAAGCAATGGATGTTGAGCGGGTCTAACATGATACTGTGAAAGTTCAATCCATTCTGGATCCAACACAACCGTGAGAGTCCAGTCCAAAGTGGATCCAACACAGCAGAGAGAGTCCTGTCCACAGTGGAGCCAGCAGAAAACCACCCAGAGTGGAGGCGGATCAGTAGCGCAGAGATGTCCCCAACCGATACACAGGCGAGCGGCCCATTCTGGGTCCTGGCTTTGGACAAGCGGTCCATCCTGGGTCCCGACTTAGGACAGCCAGCACCTCATCCATGGCCACTGGACCGGGATCAGTAGCGGATCAGTAGCGCAGAGATGTCCCCAACCGATACACAGGCGAGCGGTCCATTCTGGGTCCTGGCTTTGGACAAGCGGTCCATTCTGGGTCCCGACTTAGAACAGCCAGCACCTCATCCATGGCCACTGGACCGGACCCCCTCCAGTGGGCAAGAGGAGAAAAAGAAAAGAAATGGCAGATCAAGTGGTCTAAAAAGGGGGTCTATTTAAAGGCTAGAGTATACAAATGAGTTTTAAGGTGAGACTTAAATGCTTGTACTGAGGTAGCATCTGGAACTGTTACCGGGAGGGCATTCCAGAGTACTGGAGCCCGAACGGAAAACGCTCTATAGCCTGCAGACTTTTTTTGGGCTCTAGGAATCATAATATGCCGTATATAAACTATAAACATTTCAAAATGACACCCGTTTAAATCCATTACAAAGCATGATTGGAAAAATGCTAAACACTCTCCACGCTTATCCATGTTTGCTTGATGTGCTGCTTGATACTTTTGATTGAAGTCTAAATATTAAATACACAAATAATCTTTGTCTCAGCAAAAAAAAAAAAAAAAAATACTGTAGTTACAAACGTGTGCAAATATTTGGGTAAAAAATGCTGCATTTTTGCTAAATATGAAATAACTGGTAAAGCTGCAGTAATAGTTACAATATATGACGTTATTTGCTTGTGCGCCACGCATGACGCAACATGTCAACACTGCCTGACGTCATCAAGACGCGACAGGAGTAGGTGACGCATGCGCATGCGCCGCGTGGAAAGCTCCAGAAAGATGGCGGGTTACATGAAGCTGCTCGGAGCCGCGGGACTTCTCCACAGACCTTCAGCCCACCCGCCCGGACTCTTCCGCGTCGGGTGCCGCTCGTATGGGCTCCACCGCGGCAGCGGGGGCCCGCAGACGTGCAACATGGCAGCCGGCGGCAGGCGGAGCTGGCTGCGGGTCAGCAGCGTCCAGTCCGGGTTCCTCACCTCCAGGGTCCAGTCCGGGTTCCTCACCTCCACCTGGGTCAGCGGCGTCCACTCCGGGTTCCTCACCTCCACCCGCCGCCCCTTCACTCGCCAGGACAGAGCCTTCGGGAACCGGGCCAGCGGTGCCAACTTTTCCGGGGAGAACGACGGGGAAGGCGGCGGTTCTGGGGGAGAGGAGTCCGGCGGCGACGAGGGATCGCCGCAGATGACGGCTCTCACCACCATGATGGTGCCGGAGGTCTTCCCCGATGTGCCGCTGGTCGCCGTCAGCAGGAACCCCGTGTTCCCTCGCTTCATCAAGATCATTGAGGTGAGGAGGACGTCATCGTGGTGACGCAATGTCTGCCTGTCAATGTCAGGGGTTGTCAGTTCCAAACCCTCACGTCTGTCTCCTGAGTTCTTGTGTTGAGAGGATGGAGCTTCAACATAATGATGTTGTCCAACATGAACATGTAACCTGCACACTTTGCAATGATGTCATTATGTCATAACATGGTGAGTTACAAAACTTTTACAAATGACGTCAGCATGATTCAAAACACCAATTACATTTAGAGCAGGAGTGTCAAACTAATTTTTATTGAGACCCACGTTGCAATTATGGCTGTCTTCAGACACATACACACACATTGGGGCGGCATAGCTCGGTTGGTAGAGCGGCCGTGCCAGCAACTGGAGGGTTGCAGGTTCAATTCCCACGTCCGCCATCCTAGTCACTGCCGTTGTGTCTTTGGGCAAGACAATTTACCCACCTGCTCCCAGTGCCACCCACACTGGTTTAAATGTAACTTAGATATTGGGTTTCACTATGTAAAGCGCTTTGAGTCACTAGAGAAAAGCACTATAAAAAAATAATTCACTTCACATTTTATATATATATATATATATATATATATATATATATATATATATATATATATATATATGTATGTATGTATGTGTATATATATATATATATATATATATATATATATATATATATATGTATATGTATGTATGTATGTTAAAGTGAAAGTAATGTACCAATGATTGTCACACACACACTCGGTGTGGTGAAATTTGTCCTCTGCATTTGACCCATCCCCTTGTTCACTGTTGTAGGCACAATACCAATGTGAGCAATTATACAAATTTGCAAAATGCGGTTTCGCATTTTGCAAATGTGTATAAAGCGCAATCTTTTTGCAAATTGCTTCCAGCTATATAAATAAATGATAAATGGGTTGTACTTGTATAGCGCTTTTCTACCTTCAAGGTACTCAAAGCGCTTTGACACTACTTCCACATTCACACACACATTCACACACTGATGGAGGGAGCTGCCATGCAAGGCGCTAACCAGCACCCATCAGGAGCAAGGGTGAAGTGTCTTGCTCAGGACACAACGGACATGACAAGGTTGGTACTAGGTGGGGATTGAACCAGGGACCCTAAGGTTGCGCACGGCCACTCTCCCACTCTGCCACGCTGTCCCTATATATACACATATATTCATACTGTAATGATGTATTATGTATTGTTTTATGTTCGTATGGTTTTGATTAGACAGTCTGATACCCCATACTCTCTGAGCACTCCCCACAGGACCTCGGGAAGTCCTGTGGGGAGTGCTCAGAGAGTATGGGGTATCGGACTGTCTTATTGTGGCGGTCCGCTCCCTGTATGATCAGTGTCAGAACTTGGTCCGCATTGGTAGTAAGTCGGACACATTTCCAGTGAGGGTTGGACTCCGCCAAGGCTGTCCTTTGTCACCGATTCTGTTCATAACTTTTATGGACAGAATTTCTAGGCGCAGTCAAGGCGTTGAGAGGTTCCAGTTTGGTAACCGCAGGATTAGGTCTCTGCTTTTTGCAGATGATGTGGTCCTGATGGCTTCATCTGACCGGGATCTTCAGCTCTCGCTGGATCGGTTCGCAGCCGAGTGTGAAGCGACCGGAATGAGAATCAGCACCTCCAAGTCTGAGTCCATGGTTCTCGCCCGGAAAAGGGTGGAATGCCATCTCCGGGTTGGGGAGGAGACCCTGCCCCAAGTGGAGGAGTTCAAGTACCTAGGAGTCTTGTTCACGAGTGGGGGAAGAGTGGATCGTGAGATCGACAGGCGCATCGGTGCGGCGTCTTCAGTAATGCGGACGTTGTACCGATCCATTGTGGTGAAGAAGGAGCTGAGCCGGAAGGCAACGCTCTCAATTTACTGCTCGATCTACGTTCCCATCCTCACCTATGGTCATGAGCTTTGGGTCATGACCGAAAGGATAAGATCACGGGTACAAGCGGCCGAAATGAGTTCCCTCCGCCTTGTGGCGGGGCTCTCCCTTAGAGATAGGGGGAGAAGTTCTGCCATCCGGGAGGAACTCAAAGTAAAGCCGCTGCTCCTCCACATGGAGAGGAGCCAGATGAGGTGGTTCGGGCATCTGGTCAGGATGCCACCCGAACGCCTCCCTAGGGAGGTGTTTAGGGCACGTCCAACCGGTAGGAGGCCACGGGGAAGACCCAGGACACGTTGGGAAGACTATGTCTCCCGGCTGGCCTGGGAACGCCTCGGGATCCCCCGGGAAGAGCTAGACGAAGTGGCTGGGGAGAGGGAAGTCTGGGTTTCCCTGCTTAGGCTGTTGCCCCCGCGACCCGACCTCGGATAAGCGGAAGATGATGGATGGATGGATGGATGGTTTTGATTAGATGTCAGTTTTTCACATGTTTGCTTATTGTAGCGTGCCGGAAGAGTTAGTGCTACAAGAGATTCTGGATATTTGTTCTGTTGTGTTACGGTGCGGATGTTCTCCTGAAATGTGTTAGTCATTCTTGTTTGGTGTAGGTTCACAGTGTGACGCATATTTGTAACAGTGTTAAAGTTGTTTGTACGGCCACCCTCGGTGTGACCTGTATGGCTGTTGACCAAGTATGTTTGCATTCACTTATGTGTGTGTAAAAGCTGTAGATATTATGTGACTGAGCCAGCACGCTGTTTGTATGGAGGAAAAGCAGACGTGACGACAGGTTGTAGAGGACGATAAAGGCAGTGCCTTTAAGCCAAACCCCCAATACTGTATATTTGAATAATGTATGGTGCACATTTTGCAAATCAATGGGCGCAATTTGTATAATGCACAATTTGTATAGTGCACAATCTTTTTGGCAATTTTGGAAATTTCTTCTAGCTACGTATTGATTGTGTTGGAAGTTCTGGCTACTAACCCTAACCCTTGATGCAATCTACGCAGTGTTGGGAGACTGTTTTGCTGTTCTTCTTCTGTCGGATGTAGTTTTCTGTGCAGAATTCCGCAAATTCTTCTTCAGCCCTCCTCAAACCATTTGCACGGTCGCGCCATTTTCAAACAAAATCTCGTCTTGCGATATGCAAATTGATTGCGCACAATGGAAATGACGTATAATTTGCAATGTGCTCAAGATTGGTGAAATGCTTAAAACATCACCTTCTGGGAAGTGAGGGGAGCAGTGGGCAGCAGCGGTGCCGCGCCCGGGAATCCTTTATGGTGATTTAACCACCAATTCCAACCCTTGATGCTGAGTGCCAAGCAGGGAGGAAATGGCTCCCATTTTTATATAGTCTTTGGTATGACTCGGCCGGGGTTTGAACTCCCAACCTACCGATCTAAGGGGTTACACTCTAACCACTATATATATGTGTGTGTGTATGTGTATATACATATACATATATGTGTGTATGTGTATATATATACATATAAATAAATATATATATATATATATATATGTGTGTATATGTGTGTGTGTATATATATATATATATATATATATATATATGTGTGTATATGTGTGTGTGTATATATATATATATATATATACATATAAATGTATGTATGTGTGGGAAAAATCACAAGATTACTTCATCTCTACAGAACTGTTTCATGAGGGGCTGCCTCTACCATCAGGAGATTTTAATGGAAGCATTCACATACAATGGTTTAAATATGCCACTGAGTGGGTAGGTATAGGCAGGTGTAGGGGCGTGGTGATTGGCTCATGTGTTACCTAGGAGGTGTTTCCGTCTGTGGCGGCATGTTGAAATGATTTCCCTGCGCTTGTTGAGGAATGATAGATCTGGATGATATATAATAAACAGTTTCTCTTTCAAGCATAGGTTGCATCTTTTATTAACACTGTTGTAAGGTGTGCTGGATGCAAGAATTTGCCATGTTATTGAATATTCAACATTATTGTCTTTGAGATTCCAAATGGGCTTGCTGAGTTCTGTAGAATTCCCCAATGTCTGGTTTCTAAAGGAGGCCTTGTGATTATTCCATCTGGCTTTGAACTCTCTTTCGGTTAATCCTACGTACGTGTCGGATGTGTTATGTCCTTGCGTGTTACCTTTGCTTGGTAAACGACTGATGTTTGTCTGCACCCCCTGTTGAGAGGGCAATCAGGTTTCCTGCGGCAGTTACATTCCTTATTGGTTTCGGAGTCGTTCAGTCTGGGGGAGGGCAGTCCTTTTGCAATTGCTCTGTTGTGATTTGAAATTATTTGTTGTATGTTATTAATACAGCTGTAGCTCAATTTAATGTTCTTGTTGAATACTTTTCTTAGGGTGTTGCCTTTGGGGAAGTGTTTGTCGATCAGAGTGAGGAACTTGTGGCCGATATTAGTTGAGATGTTTTTGCTGAATGGGGGTTGTACTAGATGATGTTGTTTCGTTTTCTGCTCTTTTTTGGTTGGTTTCCTGGCATGGGTTCGTAGGTGAGGGTGAAGTTGTATCCGCTTTCATCAAGTGCTTTCTGGTACGGGGGGGTTGCTTGGTCGAATTCAGCTTTGCTAGATGACAGCATCGATAGCCTTTTATTAATTCCTGTAGGTATTCTTTTCGTGGTGGTGGGTGGGTGGTTGCTGTCATGGTGCTCTTCGTCGGGGTCCCCCGGGAAGAGCTGGACCAAGTGGCTGGGGAGAGGGAAGTCTGGGCTTCTCTGCTTAGGCTACTGCCCCCGAGACCCCAAATAAGATTACGTAGCGGACCACGTAAAGTAATGTGGCGGGCCACGTAAAATATTGTGTCAGGCCATGATAAATGACGGTGCGGACCACAATAAATGACTTGTGGACCACAAAATGTAATGTGGTTGACTACATAAAATGACGTGATGGCTGGCCACATACAGTAGGAATGTGGCAAACCATTTAAAACAATGTGGCTAACCACATAAAATGATGTAAGAAAAAAATATTTTTTTTAACATAATATAGTAGTATTACTAATAGTAGTATATAGTAGTGTTAGCTTTGGTATGTTGTGATGTGTCACTGTAGAATCCAACTTGTCTACCTCACAAAGGAAGTCTGTGATTAGTAACGCAGCACGTTGTTGGTGTGACTGTGCACTGAATGGTTCAGATGAAGAACAAGTCTGTGATTAGTAACTAAGCATGTGGTTGGCGTGACTGTCCACTGAATGGTTCAG